>NC_048309.1:15085781-15129927 GCF_013100865.1 Trachemys scripta elegans
ACAGAGGGTCCTGTGGCACCTTTGAGACTAACAGAAGTATTGGGAGCATAAGCTTTCGTGGGTAAGAACCTCACTTCTTCAGATGCATGAGGTTCTTACCCACGAAAGCTTATGCTCCCAATACTTCTGTTAGTCTCAAAGGTGCCACAGGACCCTCTGTTGCTTTTTACAGATTCAGACTAACACAGCTACCCCTCTGGTACTTGAATTGTAGAAGTATCTTCCTTTCATGAAAAAAGAACAGGAGGACTTGTGGCACCTTTGAGACTAACAAAGTGATTTGAGCATAAGCTTTCGTGGGCTACAGCCCACTTCTTCGGATGCATCTATTCTATGCATCCGAAGAAGTGGGCTGTAGCCCACAAAAGCTTATGCTTAAATCAATTTGTTAGTCTCTAAGGTGCCACAAGTACTCCTGTTCTTTCTGTGGATACAGACTAACACGGCTGCTACTCTGAAACCTTCCTTTCATGGGGAGGTCTTATTCCATCTCACCTGTGTCAGATTCAGGAGCAATTTCAAAAATATCATTATGAGTAAGTTTCTCCCAAGGCGGAGGTGTGGAAAGATATGAAGAAGTGATATCGTCTTGTGCAGTGTTTAAATGATCCATTATGTCTCAGAAGGGACCTTGTATCTAGACATCTAGATTATTCTAGATAGTGACTTTTGTGGCTGCGGCTTTTACTCTGAAGCAATCGATGAGGCAAAGGAATTTTAAACTGCACTGTTAATTGTAGCAACTGTTAACGTTTGCTTGTGGCTAAATCCGCTCCCTCGCGGGCGTGGCACTGGTGGGGGTTCTACACGGGCTGGTAGGAAGCCTCCCCTACAGGCTGTGGAGCCCTGATGCTGCACTAGCCCCTACATCTGTACCAGATGTCCTCAGAAATCTATAGCCAGTGGATCCACATAGCAGTGTGTTCACCTGGCCTGTTCCCCCAGCCCTCAAACCTCTCTGCACGTGAGCGCATTTGCACAGGTAATATGCCCGTGCAGTTATTGTGATTGTGTGTGCACGATCCCAGTGCCTGCACACACTGGTCAGTCACCTGAGCATTGCATATGTGGTTATGTAATGCACAAATTAGGGCCATTATTTAACAAGTTACTTAAGCACATAAATCAATGTCCTTAAAGTTAGGCACATGCTTAAGTACCTTGCTGAATTAGGGCCTAGCTGAGTAATACATGCAGTGCAGAGCCAACAACCCCAGTAGGCTGTGGGACGCACAGTGGGAGTGTGCCAGCTACCACAACATTTCAGGAGGTGCAGCATACTCTGCCTGGTGCACAGGGGTGTCTTGCACCCCACGTAGGGTTGCCAACTTTCTAACCGCACAAAACCGAACAGCCCTTTTCCACACCTACCCTGCCCCTTCTCTGAGGCCCCTTCCCCCACTCGCTTCATCCCCCCTCCCTCCATCGCTCGCTCTTCCCCAGCCTCACTCACTGTCACCGGGCAGGGGCCGGGGTTCGGGTGTGTGTGTGGGGGTGAGGGCTCCGGCTGGGGGTTTGGGTTCTGTGGTGGGTCCAGGGATGAGGAGTTTGGGGTGCAGGAAGGGGTTCAAGGATGGGGCAGGGGGATTGGTGTGGGGGGTGTGTGGTATGTGGGCTCTGGTGGGGAGTTTGGGTGTGGGAGGGGACTCCGTGCTGGGGCAGAGGGTTGGGGTGCAGGGTTCCAGCAGCACTTACCACAGCTCCCAGGAAGTGGCAGCCAGGTCCCTTTGGCCCCTACTCACATGAGTGGCCACTGGCTACCCTCATGGCCCCAGGCGCCACCCAGGAGCTCCCATTGGTCATGGTTCTCGGCCAATGGGAGCTGCAGAGATGGCACTCAGGCAGGGGCAGCGCACGTAGCCTCCCTGGCTGCCCATGTGCGTAGGGGCCACAGGGACCAGGTGACTGCTTCCAGGAGCTGCGCGGAGCCAGAGCAGTCAGGGAGCTTGCCTTAGCCCCGGACCCCCGCTGCGCCGCTGACCAGACTTTTAACAGCCTGGTCGGCGGTGCTGACTAGAGCCACCCGGGTCCCTTTTTGACCCAGTGTTCCAGTCGAAAACCGGATGCCTGGCAACCCTAAGCCCAGGGGCTCTCAGAAAATGCAGTCCTTGCGTTGCCCTGGACTGTGACTGTGTCCCGTTGCTGTGCAGGGGTACAAAGGTGGAAGGGTGCTTTCACCCATCTAGGCCCGCTCATCCATAAGAAACAATCTGGTCTCTGGTTCTGAAAATCGGAGCCCTAATTTCTTTAGTGCCAAAATATGATTCTATATTAGGTTCAGCATGACATTTCTGGATACATAGCTGCTATTAGAGCTGGGCAAACTCTCCATCATGAAAAGCTTATTCAGCGAATATGTCTATCCTCCCTCCTTTTTTCCTCTTTGTGACTCGTCCATGAACAGTTTTGAATCTTTAGACGCTTGCCCAATGTTACAGAATTGTTCAAACCCTTTCTGTGAAATTACTTCAGCCCATTTGCTTGCACGGCATCTTTTACTATTGGCTGAAGTTTACTCTTGGCGTGTGATTGGCCACCTGAGTCAGATGGTTTTCTTTCTGCTCCTTGACTCAAACTTCTATAAAGAGAAGGAGGGATTTCCAGGTAGCCTCATGATCATTTCTGGCATTGAGACACATTGGCATTTTGCTTTATCAAAGGTTCTTGCAAACAAAAAAAATCCCTCATGGGAAATGAATGCAAGACTCATGAATACCATTCAAGTTATGTCACAGCTTCTGTTCTAGTAGATGCTTATTAGTCTAGTTTGAAGTCTCTTGCAGCTCTTTTATTATGCAGTCCATGTTAGCTGATGTTATGCCGGCCTCATAAATTCTTTACAATGGTTGCAGTTGACATAACAGAGAGTTCTGAAAACCTGTTCTTATAAGGTGGTTGGTTGGTTGCTTTGTTTAAAAAAACCCTCTTCCTTTAATACCGTGTTCTTCTGAGGAATTTAGATGATTCCGATTTTCTAATTTTATTCCACTAAATAGGATCAAAGATTTTGTTTCCTTTTAATCAGTTTCCCTTTTCTACTAGTAGATTTTCCCATAAATTTAGATGTTCTCAGTTTATAATATATGGCATGTTAATAACTATGATAGAAAGAGCTAGTCAGTTTAAAAAATGTTGTCTTCCTCTTGGCAAATCATTTATTGCTTTTCCCCAGCTATGAATCCCAGCTGATCAGACTACAGTGACAGGCTAGAAGGGTTTTAGTTTATAGAGATTAAAAGCAGTAACAAATGATCTGGTGACAATTGGTAGATTGTTTAATTTGTCCCTTTAATGGAACATGAGTGCTAAGATGATTGCAAATTTTCTCAATTAAATTTGAAAAATGTAACTTTTTTTTTCATGAAAATTGACCAATTTAGCATCAGAAAAACATACCTTGAAATTTTGTGGGGGTTTTGCTAAAAAATAATAGGATTTGTTTTTAAAAAATTCCCTTTTCAAAATTTAGAATTGGAAATTTCATTGCAACAGAGATAATGTTTGCCTCTTTCAACATCATTTTGTGTAAATCTAGGCAATGGCAATTCCATATTTACCCCAGTGGGTGCTGGCAGAATTCGGCCTGGGAGCTGGGAGCTGCAGACAGTGGGATAATGCATACCCGCAGATTCAGGCTGAAAGTCCTGGTGTGAGAGTAAACTCCCGTTTGCTGCCTGCCATCACGATGCTGTTGCAAGTGTAAGCAAACAACCCAATGCATTATGCAGACCATAAACTTTTGAGCAAAGGTTAATCTCAGCAGCTCTCCTCCATGAGGGATTAAAAGGAAATGCTGTGCATACCCAGAGAGTTATTCTGCAGTGAAGTGAAGCGAGGCCATGGTTTTCCTGTCATTAATCACGTGCTGGGTTGGTGAGCTGGTTGCAGTATAGAAAGTACCATTCTTAACTCACTTTGTTGCCACCGATGCTGTTTACTCCTTCTCCCCAAGGGTCTCATTTAAACAGTAATGTGCAAAGGGAGGGCATGAACAAGCCCTCTATTTATTGTGCATTGTTTCTGTTCGAAAGGCCCTGTGCAAACTGCTGCTTCAATTGTGCTGGCAACAAATGCTTTCTAAACTGTTCTCATCCCACATTGCTCTCCCAGAACGGCACTTCCCTACCATTTTCCAAGGTAGTTGTAGCATGGCACCATTTAGCCTTGCGCAGGCAAATAGTGTGGGACACAGGGCAGCATTGCAAATCCGAAGCACTGAACACAGCCAGGCCCCAAAGTTTGATTTGTTTTTAGATCCCTGTTAGGTTCTCTTTCTTTGACTTCTTCTTTTTAGCCTTTTTGGTGTACTTAGGTCATATTTTCAAGCTTTTCACTGCAACCCTGAGGTCCGGAAACATAGCTATTTTATTGATTGATTGATTTGATTTAACGAAAGTTGCAATTTTCACATAGGCCGTTCACCACCCTTCACTCCTATTTGGGAACAGAATATCCCACCCTTTCTATTGAAATGATCTCCCATCCCTAGTCTCCTCATGGAAATCCCAGAATCCAGATCTCCCTCCAGGCAGGGTTTAATTTGTAATAAAAGAGGTGCCAGGGCTCCAGCAATTAGGTGCTGGGGCCCAAGCAAATTTTTTATTTTCAGAACTGACACGGCACAGGTGCCCGGGCTATGAAATGCCAAGCCTAGAGGTGCCGGGGCTCAGTCCTGGAAAGCCCTGGCACAAATTAAGCACTGCCTCCAGCCTTTGTCCCCTTTCTCCTGCAGCTTCCCATGCATATATCCCAGAAGGCTTGGTGTGCTTCTGTGACTGTGATTGTTGGATTGAAGTCTCCTCAGGAACATTCGTGCTTCAACTAGGCATGGGGCTCAGGAGGTCTGTTAACGTCTACACTGCCTCAGGCGAGCAGCTTGTGGTTAATAAACACAGTGTGACAGGAGGAAAGAGATATTTACTTTGGCTCATTAAGTTTCACTCTAAGAAGAGAAGGAAGAATTGTTCTGCTGCTTCACAGCAATTATGCCTCTGTTGAGCCTTTATTATTGCTCTCAGGTTTTAGTTTGAATTTTATAGGATCAGATATTTTTAGCACCAAAAGGCATCACCTCAGTCATCTATTCCTGTCTTCCCTTTCCCCCATGTGGCATTGGACTGAGTTAAGAGCCTTGGGAATCAGGGGAACCTGTTTGGATCAGTTAATTGAAAGCCTGCCGCTAAGGTGATCTCGGGCTGGCTGAGGTGAACTCTGGCTGGCTGAAACACTGGGGAGGGTGGGTATGTCCAGGGGATGCCTGAAGTTTGCATGGGGGGACAATTGCATTGTGGATCCAGGCTGTAATTCCTCAAGTGTCCAATTTTTCTTGTGAGCTCTACTTGGATGGAGCTTTGGTGGAGCTCCTTCGAGAGCCAGCGCCAGCGCTTGACTGAAGTTATGGCAGCAATGTTTCCCCAAACCATCTCGCTTTCAGTTTTCAATTTCCTCGTTACTTCCATTCATCGCTGCCTCCTTGTCCCTTTTGACCAGTCCGAATAATCTCTCTTCTTACTTTTGGTTCCCTGCAAAGCCCTACAGATTGTGCAAACCAGGTCAGGTAAAATAGGAATGAACACTTGAACCTTCACCCAAAACTCAGCTCCAAGCCAAACTTCTTTTGAGCTTCTGAACTGTTCATCCAAAGCTTTTGCACGTTTAGCTTCCAGGTGGTTTTGGAATCTTCTGCATATTAAGCCTCTATTCTAAATCTTGTAAGGTTCAGTCATTCCTTTCCAGTACTATCCTAGCACATGTCTACTGTCTTCCATTGGAGCCATGCATAGATCATCATTTCAGACTTTCCTCATTAGACATCCTGCCTCTAATCCTTTCAACTTTCAGGTAGGGATGGCCACAAGCCAACAACCTTGATTTGAAAAACCGCTGACCTTTGAGTTTGAGAGGGATCAAAATGCAAACCCAGCACCAGATCAGAATTTTGCAGCTGACCTCATGATAATAGGTCAAACCAAAAGTTTGGGACCAAACAACCTGAACTTTGCAGGAGTTTGAAATTCGGGTATGTAACTGAGCCCTGGTAGCTGTTCTTTGGACTCTTTCTCCATAGGTGTTCTTGGAGGTCAGGATAAGCTCTTGGAGGAATTATTGCAGCTAGACTGGAACAGGCCCCAAGAGAAAAGGGGACAGGATCCAGCCATGTCTGGGTACATAGCAGAGTGTCTGTTCCTTATGTGATGGCTGGATTGGTGCTGCCCATGGCGAGCCCACGAGTCTACTTCTCCCAAGAGGCAGATCAATTTAGTGATTTTGTTCACATCTCCCATTCCATCCCACTGCTCCTTTCACACCCACCAGGCACACACACAAAGAATGCCTAGGAAGTTCCTCCCTGGGGACTCAGGCAAGCGTTAGACTCAATGAAGTTTAGTCATAGAATGAGTAAGTACAAGAGCTGGTCAGAACATCTTTGGCTAAATGAAATTTCACCGAAATATGTTGTTTCACCCAAGTGGAAATGTCTCCCCGAGATGTACGGATTTCAATGAAGTTTTCCTTGGGAAGATTAGAGAGAGAGACTCTCACACTCTCTGGGTCTCCCAGGCCACGGCCCTAGCCCCCAAACCACCCTCCCCCGCACACCTCGCTTTCCCCAAATTGACACAGTTACGTTTTTGTGAAAACATCTGAGTGTTTCTGTTGTGCACTGGACTAAAACAAACTTTGGAACCTCACAAATCTCTGTGTTATTGTCATCCTCCCATCAGCAGTCAGGGAAAACGGCAATGTTTGGCAGCCCTCCCAGCCAATGGAGGAAGCATGACCCTGAAGCAGGACTAGATCTGCTTATCCAAAGTGAGGCATTGCAGGGTGAAAGTGGAAGAGAAGAGTGGCACCTCTTGGGGTGATGGGGGAGGTGGGTCTCGAGTAAAGCTGGAAGGATCGGTGATTATTTAAAATAATGCTTGTAAGGCGTTACTAGAGTTTGTCACTTGGAACCCAATGCTGCCTGCTACACAGCCATTAACAACTTGGGCAGGATTGGGCCCAGAGTGGTGCTTATCTCAAGGGTTAATTGTCTCCAATGAGGTCTCTGAGCCACTTGCAGTCTTCCAACTTCTTCGTACAAAGAACCACCAGCTTTTCTGCAGGGAACTTGTGAGGAGCAGATGGTATTTGGCTCTCTGCAGCTGGACAGAGGAGGAAGGGGAAAGCGAGCAGGTGCAAGGAGCTTCCCCACACCCATGCACACCTGCACAGGTATCAGCCACAATCCCAATCCACAAGCACCCTAAGTGCAGCATAAATCCTTATGGCATTGCTAGCCATCCCAAAGTGCTAGGGGAGGCATGGACTCATCCTCTTCCTCATTAGCTGGCATCAAGGTTGGATGCTTTTTTAAAAGCTCTGCTCTAAGAATTATTTTGGGGCAGTTCTCTGGCCTGTGTTATGCAGGAGGTCAGACTAGCTGATCCCAATGGCCCCTTTTGGCCTTGGGATCTATGAATATGAATGAGAAAAGCAGGCTGCACCACCAGAAAGATGTAGGAGCCACCTCCCTTCCTGCCAGAACACATTCTGCCTGTTGTGTGCTCTGCTCGTCTGAAGCATGGCACGTGGAGCCATTTGCTTCCCCCTTTCCCTCCCTCCTCCCCTTTTGTGAGGCTGGGGCTCGCAGAGGCACAGCACAGCCCCCCCCAGAGAGCCGTTCTCTTTTTCTCTCGTGTCGCTGGGCGTATTGTATTTCTTGGCACTGAGGATCCATGACATCTTGATTTGCAGACAGTCAAATAAAATAGAAAAATAATGCACACTTTAATAGGTTGACACGCTGCTTCAGGCCAAGTGCGAGTATTTCTTTAACATTTGCTTTGCTGCCTTATGTCAGTAACAGTTGCTATTGAAAGTAAACACCCCAACTGGTTAAATCAACAGTGTTTTATTTATTCAAGCTCATAAACTACAGTAGCTGGAGGTCACTTTATGAAGTGCCGACCCCTGGGGGAGAAGAAGAAATAATGTGAAATTATTGCATACAGGCCATCCATCGTGAGCCTTAGAGGAAGGGGATTTACTGGTGATTGATATTCTTTGCAAAGGAAAACAATAATCCTATGGAAGCAATACACCAGTGAAACTTCTGTCCTCTTACGAGTGAAAACATGGCATATGCTAAGATCCTCATTTCTTTGCCAGTTCCATTACAGTTGTGGCTCAGGGAGAAAATAATACATCAAAAATAATAGTAAATAATCATTAATAATAGAATATTCAATTTGCAAACAACTTAATGGCAGCTGGATGCATACAGGTAAATGTTAATAAACCATTTTATGCACTATGACCTCACCTCTTCCCCTAGTGCTCCCATTAACCTTATGCCTGCCTCAAGGAGAAAAACCAGACCCTGTGATTGAAACTCTTAGTACTGAAATTTTTAATCCTCTGATCCTGATGTTTTAATTAGATATGGAATGTTTCACTGTCCTAAACTGTCATATAGTATTTTAGGGTTGGGGGGGGGCATAGTCACCATTCCACCCTCAGAAATGGCAGCCTTTCAATGATGGGCAAAATGATCCCAATATATAAGCAGAATTTTTCAGAGGAATCAGAGGTGCAGTTGCACGCACAAAATTCCCTTGCAACTGGGGGCCTAATTTATACACGTAGTTATGATCGCTGCATGTGCACACTGGTAATTAATTGTGCGTGAAATGACTGTAATTGCCGATTTGTGTATGCAGTTGCACACACAGTTGCTGAACCTGCCTGGGCAAATCAAGTGTGGATTTTGAATACATAGTTGCATGGGCCAGTGTGAAAAGTACTTTAGAATGAAAGGTGCCCAGAAAGGAAAACTAGGGCTTGGAATGCATGCACACATCCCAGTGCATCTGTTACCTTCTGTGGGCCCCTTTAAAAGAAAAAGTTGTAGCTGCAGGGCCCAGAAGCAGGAGTAAGCATGTGCCCTTAAGGAAACTGGATTTAAGGCTTCCTGCCTTAGACACTGAAATCAATGGAAGCTGCGGTGGGTGCTGGGCTCCATTGAAAATTAGGCCTATAGCGACCCTGTAAAGAAACATCACACCTTCATTCTGACACAACATTGGACTGAATGAGAGGACATACTACTGCCCCAGGGGAAGTTTAAGTGCGTCCTCCTTTAAATGCAGTAGATGGGTTTTTTATGACTATTATTTACTCTTAAGCTTTCAGGGCTATAAATCTGCCTTTGTGATAAATCCAATTATGAACTCATCAAAACCTTGAGTATTTAAAAAGAGGGATTAATCATACAGCCACGTGGAAGAAATTAACAGCTTCTGTGAAAGTTATCTGCATAGATACTCTTCATTGGCATCTTCTTAGTCCAGCTGTCATAATACATTTGATGGGCACAATAAGGCATATGATTGTCCTAAATTCAAAGCAAAACAAAATAAAAAAAATTTACAATGACACAGTTACTGTGATAAATACCAAACTATATTTTTTAAATAAGCATAAAGTGTATTCTGGGATTGGAGGTGGAGTTTGTCAGCTGAGCCTGTACCCAGCCTCCATAGTATCACTTGCAAAAAAATTGCACCACAAATACATTTGGGCTAAACACCAGGCCTGGTCCCAGGACGGTGTTTGATCCTTTCCAAATGTCTGTTCTGGGGAAGGACTCCTGGATCATGGCTTTTTTCAGATACTGCTGTTTGTGACCAAGCAGGCTTGCTTGAGGAAACAGGTTAATGTGGTGGAGACGTGATTCCTAGAAGCTTTTTTCCTGCCCATATGAATTGTTCTAACTCATGTTAATCAATGATTATGATCTGGAAGATGCTATATTACATTTCTGTAGAGGAGCCTCATGTGCTTCATAACTCTCTCTCTCCCCCTCCTGCAAGGCAGGAAAGTATTAGTCTCCCCAGTTGCCTGACTGGGATAACTAAATCCAGAGAGGTGGAGAAATATTCCTGGTCTAGGCTCCATCCTGGTCCCAACTTGCCCCATCCTGTAGATACCACCCTCTCTGTTATAGATGGGCATCAATCAATAACATATCTCCACACTGATCCTCCTTCGGCTGGTCATTCCCTTGTTGTTTATCCTGTTATGTTAAAATTTTCTCTTTCTGTAGTGCATAGACCTGTTACTCAGTTCTCCCTGCAGCGGCAAGTAACCCCACAAGGTCATAGAATGTAGCAAAGCCATGCTGAAGCCACTGATGCTGTGTGCATGCAGTGGCCCATCTTGTTGTTCCAAGCAGCTGTTTGAGGGTTCAAACACAGGGCTTCGTGTACTCAGCAGTTGTGCATTGATGTTGGTGAACGGATTGTTCTGAAGCCTTTTCGTGTTGTCTGTCCTGCTGGAAAGGAATGGAGATTTGTATTAGTTTTCTAAAAAAGGAATTCAGTGTTGTTCAGTGGAATCCTTCTGGCAGGTGGAATGTTAAGGCTCCAGGATTGTAGTGAGTGAGGATTTAAAATTTGGCCATTTATTTGGAAACAGACATGGGCACGCTCCAGCTCATTCATCCAAGCTGTCCTTTGTCAAGGACAAGGAGTAAGGCCAGCACAGCTACAACTTTGGAGCCAGCTCCCGAATGTTTCCAAATAAAAGGTCTCGAGTAAGTTTATTTTTCCTTTTTAAATCTAAATTTAGCATCTTAGAGAAGCTCCTTTGGCAGCAAGAGGATGGTAACGATGACAAGATCAATCCGTGGATGGTTCTGTGAAGATCTGGAAAGTCCTGGTAAAACATATTTGATTTCATTCATGTCTGCATTTTGTCCACAGCCCAAAGATCTGCTCATGAGCTCCCAATGGTTGAAAGACAAGATATTGAGAGCTGCCTAGTTTACGGCGGACAGCAGATGATCCTGTCTGGTCAGAATTTCACAGCAGAGTCTAAAGTTGTATTCACTGAGAAGACGTCAGGTAAGGCAGATTTTGCAGTGTTTCTCTGATGAAATGTATAGTCTTAGGAACTGATCCTAAAAATATGTCACACATTATGAATAACTGTACTCATATGAGTAATCCCACTAAAGTTCACGTGAGTAAAGCCATTCCAGTCACTGGAGCTAATCATATAAGTAAAGTTACTCGTGGGAGTAAATATCTGTGATAGGTCCTCGGAAGATAAGGCAAATAGTGTTGTTCCCATTTTATAGTTGGGTAAATTGAGGCATGGAATGATTAAGTGATGTGCCCAAGGTCTCATAGGAGTAATTGGGCTTGGGACTCTTGAGCAGCGTATAATTTTAATACAATAGGTATGATTAATGATCATTGTCTTTTTGGGGGGAAAATTAAGGCTAGGGCCAGTAATTGCCCAATAAAATATGGACTCAATTAAAAATAAAAGTGAGGTCAGCCTCAGTCGCTCACACACCATCAGAAAGTGTGTTGCTATTTAGTGGAGAGACCAGCGGTCTATGGGCCACCAATCTTTCCTTGGAAATTTTAATGTCAGTCAGAGCAATTTCTTGGTTTACTTTTTTTTTATTAGGCCTGTGTGTTGATTCTTTCCCTGCTGTGCTGCCATTGTTCCGTCAATGTCGGTGAATTGTTGGGGTGCCTGAGAGTATTTTGGTAGCATAGCACTGCTAGCTGTTTTGCAGTGACTAACGAGGGTTAATGGCTCCTCTCAATGCCATTTTGAAGCAGCGTCTGAAAACCCCTCTCCCTATTTTCATAGGACTTCTAGAGAAATTTGTGACCAAAATGGATGTTAGAAAGTAAAACAAACAAGAGTTCTGACCACATGAAATCTAAGGGCATCTACTCTAAGAAGAATAAAGACCTAAAATCAGGCTGAGATTGATGTTTTCAACCTGGGCTGATCCCCATCCATCAGAATGTTGAACGCCATGTACTGCTATCTGACTGGCATTGCATGGATGTACTACTAGAGAGAAAATATGAGACAGTTAATGGAGATGGTGTGTGGGTAGTGGAACAATAGGTGCCTTCCAAACAACAGAATGTGATGGGATTGAAAATCTTTCCAATACAGTGTACCATTTTTACAAACTGACTGCACAAAGGAAGTCTTTTTGATAACAGAGCAAAAATATAGCTCATATCTTCATAGCTAACCCCAAGCAAATGATGTTGAGATTAATTTGGATCTGTTTCAACACGTGCCTTAATTCTTGCCAGATGTACCTTCCAAATAGCAGGATGTAGAGAATATCCGTCCAAGAAGAGAGGAAGGATGGGATTCTTGTGATTAAGGCATGGAATGGGAAGGTGAAGGATGGTTCTGTTCCCAGCTATTTGAAACCAGTGGGAGTTGCAGGTGTTCAGCACTTCTGATAATCAGGGCCTCTGTGCTTCAGTTTCCTTATCTATAAAATGGGCATTATTATTAGTATTAATAATTACCTGCATTACTGGAGCAGCTAGGAGCCCTAATCATGGACCAGGATCCTATAGTGCTAGGTGCGGTACAAACATAGAACAAAAGGATAGTCCCTGCCCCCAAAGAATTTACAGTCTAAGTCTAAAACAAGAGCCAACAGGTGGAGACAAGCAGACAGGAGAGCACCAGCAAACAATGAGAGGGATAATGCAACCCCCTGCCTCAGAGTGAGGGTGTGAGACCTAATTTATTAATGTTTATAACAGTATTTGAGATCCTTGGGTGCAAGCTGCTGGAGAAACATTAAACGAATATTTTTTTAAAGGGGTAGCTTGAGTGCTGCAGCTCTGATCTTCATGCTATCTTATAAGAAATACTGATAAGCTGTTCAGAAGCAAACAACGCCAAAATAAACCCATGGTAGGTGGGTTGTGCATCTTTCTGGTGCCCCCGTCATTGTTGCTTCTGCTTTCAGATAGCTAAGCTGCCCTAGTGAGCCTATGCAAGGATTACATCTTTGTGAAGGAATTAAGCTGCACCAGCACACAGGGAAAGTATGATTATCTCTGAGTTTCACTTTGTGAAATCATGGGCCTTGTCCGCATGGGGAAATTGTCTCAAAAATTTCCCACATTGGCTGTCCCCGTTTCAGTTCCATCGGTGCTAACAAGAGTGGGAGTGCTAGTGTAAACAGGGCACTAGCAAGTATGGGCGTTTAAACACTGTACAGTGTGTACAACTGCTCTGAACATGCTTAGATGACGTGATCCTTAAAAGGTGAAGTTTCAGGCCGCCCTAGCAATTCAGCTGACAGAACCAGCGGGGCTGAGGATCAGAATTTTTTTTTGGCAAAAGACTAGCACACACATCTCCATGCAGTGAGAAATGTTAATGAACCCTTTCTGCTGTGAATCTGCGATTTGCTCAATCTGACAATTTTGATCTGAATTGCAAACACTCCAGAATCTGGGTGTATTTGGATGTGGGGTCAAAAGGCCAGTCTCTCCACTGAACTGGGAACTGAGGATGTATGACCTGGTGTGCAATAAGAAACAGAGCTAAAGGGCTATTAAAGTGTTTAATGATAAATTAAACTTGACTCTCTAAACTGAAACCCTAAATTTGCCATTCCTGAGATGACCTTTCAGTTTCTTCTTTGGATTTTATAGAAAACTCAACATTCATCATTAGAGAAATGAAACTCTACCCATATTTGATACTAACATACAATATGCCATAAGGAACAATGGTAAATGTTACTGGATTTTGTGTACAAACTATTTCACTACATCAAAGAGGGCATTATAGATTTTTCCCTGGGCAACTCATTAGGTGATAGGCTGAAATATTTTTGGCTGGCAATGTTAAAATAACCGGTGCTTGCTCTGTTGTACTGACCACAACACAAATTGATGAACTCACTAACCAGTACTGTATAAAAGACTGTTGTTTTAAGACTGGTACAGGAAATGGTAGCAGGAAGTGAACTTCAGTGGCTGGGCGCTACAGTTAAGCACTGTAATCTTGAGCTCCAACCACGTACTGCATTGCATGCTTTTATTAAGAAGGCATCTCAGAACTAAGGGCCAGATCCTCAGTTGGCGTAAGTCATTATAGCTGAGTGAAGTTAATGGAGCTACACTGATTTACATCAGTTAAGAATCTGACTGAAAGTGGATTAAGATTTGCACTTACTTGGTTCTAACTCAAGTAAATATAATACTTGAGTCTATAAAACTTGATAAGGGAGCAAGTGATTCTGCAGATAAGAATTCATTTTCTGAGGCCAAATTATTCTTTTTATGTTGACGTTGGTAGAGGCGGGCTCCAATGTTGGAGAAGGGTTTCAAAAGTCCAGAAATTCAAGGCTGTCCATGTTTTGGTTGAGCCTCTATCTTACTAGTAAAATCTATGTAAAAAAAAGTTCTGGAATTTCCCTTTTAAATTTGTTTTAATTACCATGTAGTAATTTGCAAATTACATGCCTTCCGTTGCATTGTATTTACTCCCATTTTGTGTGCTGGTTATTGCTGCTTTCTGCAAGTGGTAGGAAAGCTTCATATTCCTGTGGGAGAATCGTACATATGCATGGTGTTTTCCTTTGCCAAACTCTTATGGTGGCCACATGAACATCATGAATCATCTGTAGGACAATGCAGGAGGTGGAAGAACAACCCAAATGGAAAGTGTATGTCTTTGGAGTAGATCCACCATAAATCTTTCATTAACTCAGCTATGCAGTATAGGGAGAGGAGGTGGCTGCCTCTGTGCCCTTTGAACTTGGTGCCGATGTTGAGGTCTCTGATGCACTGATGCTTAAAGTCCATTTAAGAAAAATCTCCCCAACCCTCCAGATTCAGACAGCAGAGTCCTGATTTTTTTCTCCCCCTGGAGTCTGTCTATCTCACATTTCTGAGGTTCCCATCTCTGTGGTATCTAAGGCTCCAATCCGGTAGCAATGTATATACATGGACCCCTGACTCTATATGGAGACCAACTGACTTCAAAGGAGCTGCATGTGGCTGCCCAGTCTTGGCCGCCGGGGACAGGGGTCCAGCATGCTGTGGGGGAGGGGCTACGGCTCGCTCAGCCCCTATCCCTGGCAGCTGGGTCCGGGCGGGGAGCAGCCCACTGCTGCCCTAGCTGCTGGGGACAGGGGCCAAGCGAGCAGGAGCACCTTCTCCCCCAGCATGTTTCTGGCTCACTTGGCCTCTGTCCCCGCCATGGCTGCCAGGGAGAGTAGCTGAATGTGTGTGGGGGGAGAGGGGGAGGTGCAGGGAGAGAAGGTCAGAGCCTCACCCTGCAGGTAATATGGGGCGGGGAGAGCATGGTGGCGCAGGGCCGGGGGGAGAAGGGGTCACTGGGCAGGGTAGACACGTGGGGTGGTCACATGTCCTCCCCTTTAGATTGTAACCCCCCCACACCTCATATGGGGAGGCATGAATCATCTATGACTGCAAGGTCGATATTATCTCTTTGTACACATGGGGGAACTTGAGGCACTTGCCAGAGTCAACACAGAAAAGACGTGGCAGAGCCAAGATGAAAGCTCAGGACTCCCTGACTGCCAACCCTCTTCTCATTCCACCTGCAGGAAGCTATACAGAGTCTGCTGCTTCATTTTTGAAGGTGTCTCAGTAGAATTCACTATGTCATGCAAGGGACACTTGACTACAAAAAATACTGCAGGCGATAATCCTGCCCTACCAGTGGGAGTAAAAAAATGGTCTTCAACAGGGTTGCTTGCACCAGTGTAAGGAATAGCAGAATTTGGCCCACTAGAAATTTTCTCTGCTGCTCTCTGCTTCCCACAGTCTGCCCTATGCAGAATGGGTACCTAATAATGTTAAAGTTTTTAGATGAACTTTGCAACCCATGATATCTGAGCAGGCTTCAAATTAGGCAAAAACAGTTTGCACTTCCCTGGTAGCTACAAAAGTGGATAGTTTTCTCATCCTGATTTACATCCAGTCTCAGTGACCCCACCACCGTCTCCACTGAGACCCCAGTCTCAGTGACCCCACCACAGTGAATCCAAAAGGAAAGTCCCTGCTCTGTTAAGAAGCATATCTCTTCATTGCTCTGTTCTTCTTTATTATAGCACCATAGCCCCCAGTCATGGACTATGACCCAACTGTAGTAGGCACTGTGCAAACAGAACAAAAAGTCGGTCCCTGCCCCAAGGAGCTTACAAGCTAAGTATAAGATAAGGGACAAAAGATGGAGACAGGCAGACAGGGGAGCACAGGGAAACAGTGGGACAATATTGGTCAGCATGACAGGCTGTGCTCTCTGCACAACAGCAGCCTAATGGTTGCCAAGTTTTTTTAGGGCTCAAAGCAAAAGAGAGTGTTGAGGAAGGATTTGAAGGTAGATAATGAGGTAGCTGTGCAGATGTTCACAGGGAGCTGCTCCCAAGTGTAGGGGGCAGCCTGGGAGAAAACACAAAGGGCTTGTTTGAAAATTTAACAAGTGGGCAATGGAGGCTGGCATCAAGAGCTCAGTCATGAGTGACAGATGCCAGGTAGGGTGAGTATTGGCTATGATGGGCCTTGAAAGTGAATACAAGCAACTTGTGTTTGATGCGCTAGAGAGGCGGGAGCCGGTGGAGTTATTCAAAGAGAGGGGTGCCTTGACCAAAGTAATAGGCTAGGAAAATGCTCTTTGCAGCAGCATTCTGATTGGATAGGAGCAGGGCAGGTCTGCACTTGTCAAGGCCAGAGAGAAGGCTGTTTCTGTAATCAAGATGCACTATGATAAAGAGCCTGGATGAGCGTTTTAGCTGTGTGGAGGGATAAGAAAAGCCGTATCTTAGAGATGTTATGCAGAAAGAATTGGCAAGATTTAGCCATAGCCCGGATGTGAGGATCTCGAGAGAGGTCTGAGTTGAAGAAGATGCTCAGGTTATAGGCCTGTTTGACAGGCAGGATGATGGTGTTGTCCCTAGTAATTGAGAAAGGAGGTAGTAGGGAATGTTTTGGGGGGAAGTTCAGAGCTGTGTTTTAGCCACACTTAACTTGAGCTGGTGGCTGAACATCCACAATATGTCAGAGAGATTGTTTGGGTATAGCTGTCACAGAAACTACTGTAACTGCTCTTGTGCACATATACATGTTCTTCTAATTTGTGTGAGGAAGTCCCTGATTGTATACACAAAATGGGTGATTGCATGTTCAAATGTGCCTAATAAACCATCTGTGCTCCATTTGCCTGCTTTGCACAAAGTAATTATACACATAGGTAGACATGCAAATACGCAAGCCAAAGTTTTTTGAATACCCATCCCTCATTGCCCTCTAATAATAAACAACTGAGTTCATTTGCGCTATTTCTGTTGCTGATTTCTAACAACACCAGCACAGCCTTTACCACACACATCAGTATGCTGACACTGGGCAAGTACGTCCAGTTCTCAGAAACATATCACGGCAATTGTAAAAATAACAGATTTTACAGCAATTTTTCTGTCAAGGATTGCACTCTTTAAATATTCCAGGAGCGTATCATTCAAAGCAGGTGAGCGTAGGGGCACTTTCTATTGTTTGGCATTTCTCCTCTAAAGAGGAAGATAAACTGGACGTAATGATGCCTGTTGTCAATCCTACTAAAATGCAATATATGCAGCTGTCTACCATAGTTTAAAGGAAACTGTGGCTTTTATAATCTCTGCCTCTAGTTGAGGAAATGTGGATTGCCACTATAAATGTAGTTAAAATGAACAGCTGCTGATCAAATAAGAAAAGCTCAATCTTAACTCTCTCTTTACTTAGAGCCTGACATCTAGTGGTCCTGAGGACCCTCAGTTCCAGTTGAAGTCAGTGGGAGCAGCAAGTGCTCAGTTTGTAATGGGAGTTCAGGATTCTCAGCATCTCAGAGCATCAGGTCTTTTAGCTCTATGATGCCAGGTTGCAAAGGGGGCAGGGGGAAGGGGAGAGTACAGAAACCATGCGAGGACAGAAACTAAACATGGTGGCACCTTGAGGACAATTTTTTTGGTGGGGCCTTAGCTGGACATGGGCACATCAAGGGCTAAATCCTGTTGAGCACCTCCAGCTCTCATTGAATCCAAATGAATGCTTCAGATGTTGCTCTTAAAATCTGGCCCTAATTAAGGCCACTTCTGGAAGTGCCCTTCTGTGCTTTGCTGTAACTGGCGTGCTGTTTGGTGACATACAGTTTTGCTGGTGTGCAGAGCCCTGCCAGAATGTGCACATAGGCATTCTGCAGTCCCTACCTGCCAACATCCTTTAATTTAAACACATGCACCCTCATAGATTCAGGCACAAACCAGTAGCAGCACATGCCCTTCCAATGCTAAAGTTTTACTTTCACAGTTCCAACTATGGCCTGAAAATGCATGCAATTGTGCCATTAATTCAAATGTGCAGTTAGTTATTTATATTGCAGTAATGCCTTGGAGTCCCAGTCAAGGGAGGGCCCTATTGTGCCCAAGTATAAAGAAGACACTCTCTGCCCTAGAGCAATGTCCCTCTTCTCTTTTTCGTAGTGCTAAGTCTAAAGTAGGTGAGAAAAAGGGGAACAGCTACCTTCTAATAATCCTCCCAGTTTATTAATGATCATTCCGGTCACCTCAAAAACATCCAAGGGAAATACAAAAATTTCAGGCCATTTTCAACACCCTGGAAAATTCAGGATCCACAATAAAGCACTCCCATTTCTCCCCGCAGAAAGGTTTGCTTTCTGACCCTAGAGTACAACCTGCAGGATTCCAAGGAAGCCCCAGTAAATTCTGAAAGCAAATTTCAAACTCAAAGTAATTGAAATGGGAAAATCTAAATTTTGAGTGGCCAGAGCAAGAGAACATGACTTAAAGAGATTATAGTTTAACATACCACTCTCTGATTTTATAAGAATCTCACCATGCACATGCACACACACCACTGTCTGCTTTCATAACTCACTGAACCCAGAACTCAGCATCAGGAACAGGAATTTGATTCAGTTTTTCAGTAGAAGAGGCCAGAAAAGGAGTTGTAGACTCCGGGAAAAGCAACAGGCTCAGTAGATCTGAGCTTGTCACCTTTGACCATGGGATTACTCAACTGATTATGGATCGACAAGATTTTTCCCAGGGACTATATGAAATAAATGTGCTACAATGCTAGTATTGCTCCTTTCTTAGTGCACCGGATTGCTAGGATTTTCTCTGGTCCTCTCATTTTGTGACTGCAATCCATCTTTTTAAGGCTGGATGCTTCTGGATGCACATCCTCCCCCAATATACCCCTGCAGAGCAGCGGGATGGTTCAGGGGAATAAATTATACTTCTCTGTGCGGGGAGTCCCCCCTGCTTTTTATATTAGTTAAAGGTGACCGACTGCCTTACAAGTTAATCTCCTCTCCTTATGGCTTGCACGCCACCAAAGAAAGGTATCTGCAGAACTGAGAGTGGAGCCCAGAGCCCAGCTGTGAGGGTTTGCTGCCAAAAGAGGTCAGGTTTCAGCATGAACTGTAGAGGGCAGTGCTTTGGGTGAAGAAAGACAAAGATGCCTTGATAAATGCCCGTGCTTGAGCATTTGGCTGAAGAGGCGCATCAGCCATCAACATGCCACATGCTTATTATGTCGGCCTTCATGGCAGCTTAAAGTCTGCCTTTTTTCTGTTGAGCAGACGGGACGTTTCATTGGTAAATGGAACGCTCTTCTTTTCTCAATCTAACAGTTGCTGAAAAAGCACTGCCAACCGTTCTAGCTGCAGGCTTTAGCTTGGGTGTGATGTGTAGCGCCCCAAGCATTCTCACACTCCAGGGGGAAGTTGTCAGATGTTAAACTGGGGATCCCAAAACCTCACTGCAAAATGGGGGAACGGGGGGGGGGGAGGAATTTAAGGATACATTCACCAAGTATATATTTATATTTAAAAAATGCGGCTGCAGAAGCTGAGTTGCCATAGCTGTGAGAGACTCACTGAGACACAGTGGAATCCAGTGTTTTGGAAGGTTTCCCCGTATGACACAAGGTTTTGGAATTTTACAGCTGGTAAATCCTTATTAACACAGGCAGCCACTACTGGCTTGGATTCCCTGGCTCACTGTTTACTATGGGGGCTCTGGGTGGAAGCAGGCCTGTTCCTGATTATTCAGCTTTGAAACTTAATTGTTTAAAGAGCATATTTTAAAAAAAAAAAAGACGTTTCTTGGAATAAACAAAAGGCAGCGAGAGAAGCTCCCATCACCTGTTGAAAGCAAATTGATCGTATAAAATGCTGGCGTGGGTAGTGGAATTCCTCATTCTCCCACTTAGTCATCGCATCCTGGTGTGACTCATTTTCTTATATGGAGGTTCCCAGTGGTTTTATTTTGAGTGGAGCTTTTGTTTAATAAAATATAGAAATATGTGTATGATATATATTTATTAAAAAAATGAAGTATATTTCCATGAATTGGCCTAAGGAATTATTTGGAACAGCTCTGGAACTACAATCTGCCCCTGCTGTTTCACTACGCAACTACTGTATTTGTTTCATTGCAACTCAAGTCGAATTCCTTAAACAATAGACTCGGGGACAGCTCCTCTAAGACTTGTTCTCACTGTACCAAATGTCAGACTTGGGGTGGGGTTGAATGGTGGATGACTAATTCACTGGCCTTTTACCTCCCAGACCCTGACATGTATCTTTGGCCTTGATGACTCAAATTCAAGTCCTCAGTGAAATGAAAGCACTGGCTTCAGCTCACCACAAACACATCTTTATTAACCGCAATGGGAGTTTTGATCCAAAAACAAAAACAAAACAAAAAAATCCACAGCATTCAACCCTTATGAAGAACTAAGTGGCCCATTTCGGGTGAGCTCTAAATGTGTTCCAGCTGCAGTAACTCGAACTTTGAGAGTTATCTCTAAGACAGTGGAAGCTCCCGGGGAACACTGCCTAGGGCCACATTCTGACCTCACTATCAGTGGTGTGACTCAGAGTAATGCCATTGGCTGAGATCAGATGCCATCCCCTAACAGTGTCTCCCAGGACGTTTCTGAACATTCCATAAGTGGATTCTGTTCCATCAGTGGAGTTGGCAAAGTTGTGATAGTTTTTGTTCTCGGGGCATCTTGAAAAATTTTCTAAGGTCTTCTTGATGGGAGGTGGGGGGCAGCCTATCGCCCGCTCATAAAAAGTCAGAGACATATTAATCTTCATGCATCTTGGAAGCGCTTCCAAGAAGCACTGTGAATAGCCAAGCCCAGAGGTAATTCTATATAGACGTTTAGTGATGAAGCAACTGTCCTACCAGCCATGCTCAACTCCTTTAGAAGTTGACGTGGGCTTACTGTGTGATGAAAAGTTAACAGTGTCCCATTAAATATTTGATGTGATCCTTAAAAGGCAATGTACATTTTCAATTGAAAATCACCTACCAGCTGCTATAGAATCCACAGAATAATACGGTTAGTCTTCAGTTGGTGAGAACTGTGAAGAGAATTTCTTGAACATCTCAGTCCATCAGTCATGCCAGCTCAGCTAAGGCAGAAAGCTCATTTTCCTGCAGTTAACAATCTAACGTAATGAATAAGGGATCGTGAATAATATGCAAAGGCTGTAACTGGTTCGAGAAAACTTATTTGACTAATTAAGAAAAACAACTACAAGGGACCTGCAAAGGATCATGCAAAGTTTTCCTAATGCAGATTGACACTTTCATTTTCCCCCAAAGTTTGAAGCAAGACTTTTGGTCCGATCATGGTTTGGGCTAGAAAGGTAGAATTACATTCTTCTAACAACTCATTCATTTCTACAGAGAGTGCTGACACAATCAGATCTCTCATCAGGGCTTAGTGCTAAAGCTCACTGCCCTGAAGCAGTACAAAAATCAGCTATTTCCTGAGCATTTCACTGCACTGTATGTTAGCGACTTGCCAACTAAGACAAACCATTAAATGAACAAATACAGGGAACCATGCGGTAAAAACTGAGAAGTCGGCTATCAAGGCCACTGTGGCTTAGAGGTCTAAATCCAGCTACATTTACCTTCTTTAGTTGATCTGCTGGCCCTTCAGCTAGGCAGTCTGAATTTTATATATAAAATCCTCACACAGAATTCAAGAGACTCTTTGCTTATGTGGACCCTGGCAAGGAGCTGGTTTGGAGCTGGGCTCATCTACTATGTCTTTGGGTAGTAATGGCAATGCGTTTTCAAGTGCATGTCCTTTCAGGGATAGAGCAGCCACTGATTTTAGGTAACAGGGCACATAGGGGCTTCATTGCCACTCTCATGTGCTTATGAAGACTTAGTAAACATGATGATAAAGGGGTGAAAAAATCATGAAAGTAGGGTTAGCTACAGTGCATTATGTCCCCTTTTTTAGAAATAGGTGTTCAGGGTCAGAAATAAACTCCTACCAAGCCTTCAACAGAGTATAGAACTGAATAGATTCCAATGGCTTTGAAATGTATTTTCCACCACCACCCTCCACTTTAAGTTTCCTTTCTGGGTCCAAATTTTAGGTCAGGTTCTGTAATCCATTCCAGTTACCTATGTGCACAATAAGAAGAGGCGACTTTGGAAAATATACCTGTCCTCTTCTAGGGCAGTTAGCCTGTTCCATGAAGTGCAGGAACCCATTCTGCAGGCTTGTTGCTTTGCTTTTGTGGCCTCCTTACTTCAGTACACAGGTGGAGAAGTTTTGATTCTATCCAGCAGAAGGCAGTGTTATACACACACGCTTGGGGGTAAAGTATCAGCCGGGCTGATGCCCAGTTTTCTCTGTTAGCAAGCAGAGAGGCGACTGAAAATGTGTTTCTATCTAACGCATGGATAGAGCATGATTATGATATCCAAACACTATGCAGTTCCTCCAGTACTGACATTGAGCATGTTGCTCAGTGGGGAAGAAACCTATTTACATCCAGCTATAAAAGCAGGCTTGAGAGAATTAGATTTTTATTTTTTTTCTAATTTCAATAGATAATATTGATGTTATTTTTAAGCCTTTTTTCAATTATTAATTTAAATTTTCACAGTTGCAGGGAATTATGTGGGGTGGATTAGACAAGAGAGGGGTCTGAAAATAATTACTCTGTCTCCCTCTAGTGGTGGCTAGCCAGCTAGCGATTGATGAGGCTGCTACAGGTTGGCTAGGCGACACAGGTCTTTTAGCTCAAGCAATAGAGGCTTACGCATTTATCTCAAAAGGTCCCAGGTTGATCCCTGCTGACGACAACCGAGGGGGGTCAATGTTACATTTACAACCATTAAAACACAAATTGTCAACATGTCCTGTCAAAATATATTGCCTTAGATCCATGTCTAATACGTTCTCAAGCAGCTTTTTTCTGACTTTGCCTATCTGTAAATTTTGAGCATTCGCAGGGGAAATATTTTATTTGTCGGTTGGTGTGTGTGTGAGCATGGTGAAATCAACATTTATTGATATTTACTGATAAAAAGTGAATCCTTCCAAGCCTATAGAAAGGCTATAACGTCTCAATCTCAGCTGGGACCTATAGATTTTATTATAATATAGGTATTAGTAACCCATGCATCTCTCAGTGCATCCACCTTCCTGGTAAAAATTCCTCTTTTTCAATAGAGGGACAAGGTGGGTGAGGTAATATCTTTTATTGGCCCAGCTTCTGTTGGTGAGAGAGAGAGAGAGAGAGAGAGAGAGAGAGAGAGAGAGAGACATGGCTACAGCTACACTGCATACATCTTTTTAATAGCTCATTTTAAAATTTTGCTTCGATCTCTCTCTCTCCCCTTCCCTCCCCACACATTTATGCATATTTCATGCTGGTGAAATGTGTTGTGTTGGCAGCTGTGTGGAAAGTATTCTGTGTTCAGGGCTTCCCCAGATTGCCCCATCAGTGAACCCAAGAGAAGCCGTCTCTGTTTCACATTTTATTCAGATTTTCAGTTACCTTTCTGGGTGTGCACAATTCAGAGGTTTCTTTTTATTATTATTGTTATGAAAAAAATAGGTTAAAGTGGGGCTCTTTTTAATGAATGCAGCCATTAATGTATGGCCTCCTGGCCTCTGCCAGAAGCTCGCTCCACTGATCATAGGGGTTAAGGGAAAAGCAAATATTGACCATCTAAAATTAGGGTTTGTATGTGCATGACTATAAAAGAAAAGCAGCAAGACAGATGGAGCATGGCACATGATATTTAAGCATAAAGGTCAGTGCATGAGCTGCAAAATGTTTATATTCAACAGCGTTTCAATGCTTAAAGAACAGGAATTGTCACTGGTGACAGATTTGGTAGGAAAATGTTTAATGGCTGTGGGTATAAACAGATCCATGTAGAAGCATCCGTCATCATTAGAATGATAACCCCCAAATAAATACATTTCTTGTTTACTTGGAGTTAGCCTCATTCCCACTCTTAATCCCCATGGACTTTGAACTCAGTCTAAACATCATCTGACTTTTATGCCTGGATTCATTAGGTTTCAATGCAGTTTCAGTGGCTCGGTCACTAAATCAAATCAAATGTTGTTGTGGTTTGCATATGCTTCACAGGCCTCTCGAGTATTGAATATGACTCTGAGGCCTGTGTTGCCTTTGTTTTATGCATTCCTGACGGCGAAAAGTCTCTGCCTGTAGTACTTCTATGCCCAAGGTAACTCTGTTATATGAACACTGGGGTACAGCACACGATCTAAGATGATCATATTCTGTAATGAGGAAGAATAGTGTCAAAAGTCCCATTTAGTTGCCTTAGTTGTTATTAGGGATCGGTCATACTGCATTGTTTAGATGACTCAATGTTATATGCATGTGCCCACTGGCTTTGAGGGTTAGTTAAGGAACTGTTTAACCCATGCAGTTCTGAGAGTAAGACTAGCCCCCAGACTTGTCGCTAGAAATATACCAGTCAGCTTTTGGTTTTACAAATAGGATTTTCTTGGCTAATTTGACATTCAACTGTATCCTAATTCTTAACTCCTCTCCAAGTTCAAGAATGTATAGTTCTTAACCTACACCAGGAAAATCTCATAACAGTTCATAAACTCCATTATGTGTCAAACAAGCCTCTAACCTTCACCTTGTCCAAAGGTGTCATTTTAAGTACTGGCTGGAACAATGAGTGCCCAGCTTGTCACCCATGAAGTCCTGGCTTCAAATGTGAAGGCAAGAAAAGGGCTAAAATGAAAATTAATTGAACAGAATCTGTAGTGAATTTCCACATCACACGTGGTCGTTTGAAGATGCCAAGGGCGGAAATAGCAAGTATCTGGCTTTGAGGCACTGGCAGTAATATGGAGAACCAGGACTGTAATAAAAGGAGGTTTTGCATGTCGAGAGTTGAGGTGCTTTGGCAGAGCTGGGTGGAGACCCAGGACTAGGACAGCAGGAGGTGCTTTGGCAGAGTGGTGTATGGGACAATGCGCTACAGCAAGTGAAAAATGAAGTACATCACCAGATCAGTGTAAACACCATTGTAAGAGGTCTGCCTCCAGCTGTGCTTTTCAACTGCTTTAACCCTATCCTTCAATTCCTTGAGCAGAAAAAACCCCCAGTCAACTCCTAATTGATTGATTTATAAACTATTTTACGGTAAGATACTTTTTGCTGTTGATCTCCTCCTCCTCTTACATTCAGAGGAATCGCAATAACAATCTCTTTGGTATTTTTGATTTACGAGGAATCCTTAATAGCTAGTATGATGGCCTTTCACCATAACGACCAGCTACAAAGGGAATCCTTCAGTAATGGCTTCTTTTCAGCCATGAGGTGCCCTTGTTTTTGCTGGAGTAAACCCAGAGCTGCCACACACACCAAAAAAAAGGTGTTTTCATTTCAACTGCCTCTATAGGTTTCAGCAGTAAATGTGTTAACAGGAGCGTAGCTGTAACCTGTGACAGTCCACAGCAGTGGCCAAAATAAATGCTCATTATTAAATTTCTGGAATCCTCTCCATTAATTTACACAGTGGTCCTCTGGGATGTTAGGGCTAAGCAGCAAATCGGGTGAGAGATTTGCAGACTCTAATTACAGCCTGCTTGTGTTGTCTGCACTCTGGAAATCCATTACTGCGTGTAAGATAGAAGAGACAAGGGGCTCACTTTGGAGAAACTGAGCTGTTCAGTACTAAAAGGAAATTATTCAGCATTTTCTTCCTGTAGAGTAACAACAAAAAAAGTATCCGAGAGGGTGTTAAAGATGACAATAAATAAGAAAATGTTGGCACCTAGCCCCAGATTTTCATAACCTATGCATATCTGCAGTCCCAGTTTGCACTGCAATGGTTGTGTAGGCATTTGTGTTTGATTGCACGTGCAAGAAACTGAGTATCTAACTGGGCATTTTTGCATTCCAGTGCTGTGATTGTCCAGAGTATCCTGGTGACAGAGTGGGCAGTTCTGAAAAATCTGTGCCTCCAAATTTTAGACAAAGGGGTAGATTGTGCCTTTAGGCACAGCTTCGGGCAGTGCATAAACTATACAACTTCAGGAGTAGTCCCAAAGGAGGGCCTGTGACTCAGAGACATGTTGAGTCATAATTCCTCCCCTGACGCTGCCTTGTTGGGGGAGAGAGGAGGGAGAGTGATTTACTGCTCACTTGTAACAGTAGTAAACTGCTACATAGTCCTTGCATTGGCTAAGCTACTCTGTCCAGCGAGTGGGGTGGATGGAGCCCAGTCTCCAGCCATTTGAACACTCCCACTGCAGGGAGGGAGTAAGTGGGTGAGTGGCCCCACTTATGCCTGTGCACCCAGATCCAGCAAGTCCTTAGAATGGATGTAAGGGGGATTCTTTCTCCCTCTTTGAGAGGCTGTTTGAGTCAGGGCCTCGCCTGGGTAGTAATTCAGTAGTAGTAGTAATAGTAGTAGTACTAGAAGTAGCAGTTAGATTACACCAACTCCAGTAATTCCATCTGGGCTACAAATCCCCCTGCACTTTCAACTGGATTGAGTATTCTTCACTTTCTGCTCTCCAGTGGGTAGTGATGCTGCTACGCACTCACAGCAGCCATATTCCACCCCAGAGGTGGGTGCATTTCAGCAGTGGGTGCCCCTTATCTACCTCATAGGGGTGCTGACTTAATTACTTATTGTTGGATAAGTGCTTTGAGATCATTGGATGAAAGGCACTATAGAAGAGCCACATACTGGGCCAAATTCATCCTGATGGCAGCCGGTGGAGTTACACTGGGATGAATATGGCATGTGGTTGTTATTATTACTTAGGGTATTACTTCAAGCTGGAAGGTGTAAAGTCCAGCAGGAGGAGACATACCTACTTTAGATCTTATCCATCTCGTGCACCAAAAATAGAAGGGTACCAGCAGCAATGTAAATAGTGGGAGGGGCTAGCTGTCCTGAGTACACACCTAGCATCTTGGATGGGCACATACTCAGGGCAGTGCATACCACCCTGGCTATGCTCAAGCACAAGTATGTCTCCTGGAGTTGGAATTAGCCTCTGCTTATGGGAGGAAACGGATTAGACATCCAAGTGCAACTGTCACGCCAGTTCTCATTAGCCACGTGGCGTGGAATACAAAGAGAAAACAAAGAGCATAAGCGGTGCAAAGTGCATTAAATAAAACACAAAAATCCTCACAATCCTCTTCCATTTTCCTTCATTTTTTGCTTCCATTTGGACCAGAAGCAGAAGAGAGAGGCTGCTCTTGCAGAATTTCCAGGCATCAGGAAAAATAAGAAGTCTTATGAGAAGCAGGTTTCAGAGTAGCAGCCGTGTTAGTCTGTATCCACAAAAAGAACAGGAGCACTTGTGGCACCTTAGAGACTAACAAATTTATTAGAGCATAAGCAAAAATTTGTTAGTCTCTAAGGTGCCACAAGTACTCCTGTTCTTTTTATGAGAAGCAGTTTTCATTAGATTTCTACCCCAGTTCTGTAGACCCAAGGTGTATGTATAAGCTTCTGGGAAACCTTCCAACAGAATCTCACCTTTGGAGATTCTCCCTCCCCCCACAGCACAAACACTCAGCTAGTGGCTGAAGTTTTGGGTGCTGGCTCAGTGATTTTGATGCACAATTCCCATAATTCATATTAATCAAATTCTCAGCGAGCTATTAGGAGTTTTTACACTCCATCAAAGCAAATCACCTGACTAAAAACCCAATGCAATGTACTGAAAATGTTAGCAGCAGGGCTCAAAGTCTTTAAAAAAAAAAAGCAGCTTCCAAATTTTTTGGGGGTCAATAAAAAATATTCCTGGCTAGATTGAGCCCCTAATTTGTGCACTAGTACTAAAAACGCATATGCAAAACCCCTGCATTGACCATTTGGACATGCAATAGCTTGCCAGGCATGTGTACACATGGTAATTGGGCGCACAATTGGATACCTATAGTTTTTTAATCCTACTAATTTAATTCTACTAATATAAAAACTTTTTTTATTGTCACATGCTCTAAACATGCTTTAGTGCATTCAAGTAAATGCCCTACAGCATGTGTAGAGTATATATTACAGTAAATGGATCTCTAAGATAAATTGCTCTTAGTAGGTAGGTTTTATTTTCCTGTGTGGCCCATTAAGAGGTGGCTCAGAAGCATGCAAGCAGTACAACTAATAAAGATATTAAGGTGGGTAGATTTATGTAGGCATCGTACACAACGTATGGTCCAATCATGAAGGTTCCAAGAAGACATTTATTTCTGTTTCTGCAAAATTTAATTTCAGTCCAACAGTTTACATTTCACACACAAAACTTGGGATGCCATTTTATCAATGTGCAGTAGTACGCGGAGTTTTACAGTAGCAGACAGTGAGCTAAATTGGTGTTACTGGACACCCACGTACTGTTGTGAGGAATGTCCCAGGCTGATGCAGGTACAGTACATAGAATGCAGTAGCAGAGCAGTGTATATATAATCTGTTTTAGACGGAGATGTAAAAAATATGTGTAACACAATCAAAGTCACATTGCACCTCATAGAGACTAAATATGCAATGACCCCAAAGCCCTCAGCAGTCTCAAAAGTAACTGCCAGGCACTTCACAGGACATATTTTTACTATATTTCTTTGAACAGCCCTTAAATGAAAAATTATTCAGGGTATATGACTTACCTAATATTGTTAGCCTTGAGTTGCTAAGAGACTTTGGACTATGCTACTGATAATGCTAGAAAGCAACAGAAAGAGAGAAAGCAGATTGAATTACTGTGGGCCAAATTCTGCTCTCAGTTATATCCGGGTAATTCCATGTAACTCACTGGAAGTGCACGAGTGTAACAGGCAGCAGAAAGAAGTTCTGTGTTTCAGTAGCCATCATTATGGAGGTGGTGGATGTATTGCTAATTAGAGCATATACAGTAAATCCTCAATCCATTATAGTTGGATAACCCAGATAGTGAATGTCTACAGGCGTTGTTAGAAGTTTGGAGTAAAGACATACTGAAGGTGCATATCTAGCTATAGGTCATTTTTATTACTAGCTAAAGTAGATGGGTTGATAGATAGCTATCATGTACATTTAGGCTTCATGTTGTACATATCAGAAACCCCTATGAAACAGGAAGAGGACACAAATAGCACAAAGAAATCAGACACCTTGTAACTGTCTTCCCAACTATGGTTCTTAAAAAGCTTGGGTAGAATAAAATAAAACAAATAGATGAGTTGTCTTCTAATAATAACAACAATGTTCCCTCTTTCCCTTCACCTTGGGTAATATCTTTTTTCCTGTTTAAAAAAAATGCAGTAACAATTTGTCCCTATAAACTACTCCTAGAGAAAGCTGGGGCTTTGCTTTTCAGAGGTGCTGAGCACTCACGCCACCAGGTGATTTCAGTGAGAGCGCTGGGTGCTCGGTGTCTCTGAAAATCAAAGCCCCGCGTGTCTCAATTTGGGCACTTAAAACCAGTGACACACAAATTTAGGTGAAAAATTAGGACTTATAGTTCAATCAATAATAGCTTTTTACTAGAAACTAATCCTCCAGTCAGTAACATGCATGTTACTAAGGAAGATGAATATTTGCATGGTCTTATGGTTAAAACAAACAATGAAGATTCAACCGGGTTCTGCTGAGCCGCTGACTCACAGTATGATTCTGGTTAAATCAGTATGACTCCTTGTACCCTCAGTCAATCCTGCTGGCTGACGTCAGAGCCTGGCTGAAAAGCAGATGTTTCATCTGTATTCAACATTCCTAATACACCTCTACCTCGATATAACGCTGTCCTCGGCATCCAAAAAATCTTACCGTGTTATAGGTGAAACCGTGTTATATCAAACGTGCTTTGATCCACCGGAGTGCGCAGCCCCGCCCCCCTGGAGCACTGCTTTACTGCATTATATCCGCATTCGTGTTATATCGGGTCGCGTTATATCAGGGTAGAGGTGTATTTACATATAAAGCATCAGCTGGGCCTCAATTCAGCAAAGCACTTAAGCATGTGCTTAACTTTAAGCATGTGCATAAATCTTTTTCTGTTCAGGAAAGTACTCAAGTACATGCTTACATTTAAATCCCATTGACTTCAGTTGGAACTAAGCATGTGCTTAAGTGCTCTGCTAAATTAGTGTCTTAATGACTGATTCGACTTTATTTAAGTTAGGTTTCTGATAATATTTTCCAACAAGTTAATAGTGTAATATTACTTTTAGATGGTCAGCAGATCTGGGAGATGGAGGCAACAGTGGATAAAGATAAGAGCCAACCTGTAAGTATGCAACATAATGTATGTCCTTTACTCCTTGCTTTTCAGCTATATGCTGAGAACATCTTCTGCAAGGTGCTGAGCCCCTCCAACTTCCGTTGACTTCAGTGGGAGTCCAGGCTGCTCAGAGCTTTGCAGGCTGGGACCCTTTGTTTGCGTTGCTTTACTTACATTTAGGGCCTGATTCTGTAAGGTGCTGAGCAGCCTTGACTCCTATGGAGGTCAGTGGAAAACTTACAGTATACCATCAGCGTCGTCTAGGTTCCAGCCCTTATAGTGCAATGGGCCTTATCTGCTCCTAAGGAAGTGAATGGCGCTGTTGCTATGGAAGTTGGATCAGTGGGATCAGATTGTAAAAAAGTAATAACTACATATATAGAATAATTACATTTCATGTTTATCAAGTGCATAGGAGTAGTTAAAGCACTGAAGCATTAATCAGTATTGTGTGTGTTCTATCTTTAGCTGAGACTTCTCTTTTCAACATCAGGACACTAGCAACAGAAGCCATAGAGGATGTGACATTTAAAAACCAGTTTCCTGATATCAGAAATCTTCCAGTCCTAACCCACCTGTCCCTTCTTTCCCCACATCCTCCTTTTCAGACGGGAACAAGAAAATTCCTTTTCCTTCCTCCAAGGTTAAGTACTCCATGAGGTAGTTGCCTGAGAGCCTGTTGATCATTGAACTTCAGTTTCTAATACGATATTGCCGCCTTTCATTGTTTCAGAGCATGCTTTTTGTAGAGATACCAGAGTATCGGAACAAGTACATCCGTACACCTGTGAAGGTGAATTTCTATGTCATCAATGGGAAAAGAAAAAGAAGCCAGCCACAGCATTTTACCTATCACCCAGGTAATTCTTTATGCAGAGGGCACATTGGGCTACAATTTCTCACAAGGCAGGCTGTGTAGTCTGAGACCTCATTCTCTTGTCATTAACTAAGCATCTGAATTTTTCTAATTTAATGCGGAGTCACTGCCAGATCACCAGTTGCTATTGGTTTAAAGGTTGCATATAATTTTGGAGGAGGAATTTTTTTATATATACATGTGTGTATGTAAGGGGTTTTACATCAGCTGTCCAGGCAATGGGCTGATCTTGCCCCATTTAAGACAATAGTAGTTTGCAAATGATTTCAGTGAGAACAGGATCAGATGCTTATGTGCTCTGACCCTGTGAAAACAATGACTATTGCCTTACCTAGTTGACGTGTACCACAGTAAATTAACATCAGACCTGGGGAAAGGAGTATTAGAGTATGGAAGGAGAAGAGTGGGATATATTCTTTACTGGAGGGCCAGTTTAGATATGAAAGAAAAGTTTGGATGCTTCTCAAACTCTTTCCTTTGGGAATTGGTGAGCAAGAAGTGAAACAGCACTTCCTAGTTTTGGCTTCCCAGCACTTCCTAGTTTTGGTTGATTTTTCTCAGTGGAAACCAGAAAGCACAAACTAACCTGACTGGATTTTTCAAGCTTTGAAATGATATCTCAGTGCTGCTAATTTCTAAGGATGGGGAAACATCCAGATCAGTTCTTACTTGGTACAAAGCATTTCACCCATCCCTAGTGGAAAATGCTTCACTGCTCTATATGATTCATAGTTAGAGAAAGGATACCATTAAGGCTTTTGATGGCCACTGAATTGTTGCACTGTGAAATTACATTTGTAAATAAGCTGTTATTTCAAAAAAAGCCTCAAAATGTAAACTTTTAAAAAAGCTATAAGATTCCATTAGAAATTTATCTGTCTACAGGTTTCAGAGTGGTAGCCGTGTTAGTCTGTATCAGTAAAAACAATGCGGAGTCCTTGTAGCACCTTAGAGACTAACAAATTTATTTGGGCATACGCTTTCGTGGGCGATAACCCACTTCATCAGATGTATGGAGTGAAAAATACAGTTAGCAGGTGCAAATATACAATATATAATAGCATATAAAATAATTTCCCCTCTGTTGATACTCACACCTTCTTGTCAACTGTTGGGAATGGGCCACATCTACTCTAATTGAATTGGCCTCATTAGCACTGACCCCACACACTTGGTAAGGCAACTCCCATCTTTTCATGTGCTGTATTTTTAATACCTGCTTACTGTATTTTCCACTCCAGGCATCTGATGAAGTGGGATGTAGCCCATGAAAACTTATGCCCAAATACATTTGTTAGTCTCTAAGGTGCCACAAGGACTCCTCGTTGTTTTTATCTGGATACATAAATATTGTCCACTCTGCCTGGTATGTATCCCCGTACTAAGATTCAGGGCATTAAGATGTAGGGATGGTTACAAGAAGTAAAAATTGCATTATCTGCCTGCAAAAGACCCTTCTTTTCCCACCACATCAAGATTCAGTTGACTTTTACAAATGGCAGTTTATTCTCCTTTTATTGATGATGTCGGCCATTGTTACTGGGGAAGACTCACGCAAAAAGATTGGGTCTCGAAGACAGCTCTAATAATGGTCAAGCCTAGACTGTTCCTTTGGATCTCTAATTAATCTCTTGGACTGAAAAACTGGGCTGCAAATCTTGCAATATCAGCACGTCTCATAAACAGTCTATTAATTCCTTTTTCCACTGGGGCCAGAAGTGCTATGAGGAATGCCTCTCTCCTGGTTTCTTTGTAGTTTTGCTTTGGGTTCCACCTAGAACTAGAAATTGCAGAACCGAGCCAAAAATGAATTAAAATGACAGCAATAAAAATAATGAGCTAATCTGGATTTTTGAACCTTGAGAAATGTGAGGTTTAAGTTTTGGGTAAAGTTTTTGTCCATCCTAATGCTAAGTGCTTTCACGAGAGATTCTCCCATGTATGCACTCAAGCAATTTACTACCTTTAGTGCCCTTGTGGAGAGTGCACTCACTCACACACACTCTCACAATGATTTAGGTCTCTTCTTAGTGCCAGGGAAAAACAATCTTTGTTTCTCAGTTGCTTGTTAAAAATAATGTCCTTTGCATGCTTTATTCTAGTACCATCAATCAAAACAGAGCCCATTGATGACTATGATCCAGCTTTAATCTGCAATACAGTACACAGTGGTCTGGGAACAGTAACACAGCCTTACTATTCACAGCACACAATGGTCACTGAATCCCCTTCCTGTCTCGTGGCCACTATGGCTTCCTGCCAGCAGTTGCGTTCAAGCCTGTCTTCTACTGATTCTCGATATCATCAGCAGAACCCAGCAGCTGTAATATACCAAAGAAGCAAAAGTCTCAGTCCTAGCCAACTAGGCTACCAGCAGTCCAGTTTGATGGCCACACAGGTTTCCATTTCAGATGCACACAGGTCAGTGCTGGTGCATGCTGGTTCCCCAGGCCAAACCTCAGCTGTGCTCCACCACTCTCCAGCCAGTCCACAACCTTCTCCCGTGATTCACTATTCTCCAACCAATCAGCAGCTGAGGTGTGGAAGTCATCAAGAATTCCAGCATATCATGTGCTGCGAAAATTTTACCTCTAATGTAGCAAGACCCAGCCAGCCTCAGGTCAGTCAAGCACAAAGGATAAGTCCAAGTTCATATCCTACTGTGATTCAGCAGCAGACAGCCACCAGCCAGAGAGCAGCAAAAAATGGACCGCCCGTTAGTGATCAGAAAGAAGTGTTACCAGCCGGAGTCACTATTAAACAGGAACAGAACCTGGACCAAGCCTATCTGGATGATGGTAAGCAGCACTCTTTTTTTATTATATCTAATTCCATCTGGGCCTCTGTACAAAAATAATGTGGCCTCCTTCTTGACAGGGTGAGAACCCATCCCTTGTAAAGTTTTATATTTTCTTAATGTAAGAGCCTTTCATCAGCTGCATTTTTGGTAGATAGCAACACACTTTGGCAACTAAAAAAAACGAAGCATTTCCACAGTTTATAGAAAACCTCTGTCTTTATGTCACGGGGTGAGCTGTTAAGGTTTTAATCTGTTTCTAATTTTTTTTCCCACTTGCCAACTGTTAGTTGAAAATAGAGAAACCAACACGAAGTGTTTTTTTTTTCAAAAGTATTTATATCAATGCAAATTCCACAATGTAAAACCCCATTTTTAAAAAGCCTAATTGAACAGTCCATGAAGACACATAATGAATAGGGTAGCGCTGCAGGCAAAACGATTGCAGATGTTCTAGATGAACAGTAGTACATTGATTAGTAAAACAATGTCATTTCTTTGTTGTGAGCCCAGTAGATTTAGCTGTTAGGACTGAATAAAAGTAAGAGTAAAGCTGTGTTTGACTATATCCTGCTTATCCTTAGGTAGATAAGAGTTATTGGCAAACTGGTTGATTGGTTGTTTTGTTAAACATTAGTACTATTTCATAGCAGGCAAAAAATAGAAAGCTAAGGCTTGAGGGCTAGATCCTGTTCCCATTAAAGTTAGTAGCAAAACCCATGTTTACTTCCGTGGAGCAGAAGCCCTTGATTAGAATGTTGCATATAAATGGAGTGGGCTAGATTGTGCAATTGTGTATGTAAAATGCGCTCATAATTTTCATGTACTGTTACTGCGACTGCACTCACAATCCAAGTATTGCTGGTGCAAAATGCTAATTTTGGTCCCATGCGTGTGCATGTGCAATTCGGACAATCGACATATAAATTAGGCAAACAATACTTAGGGATTTTGCCTGCACAGTTATACAGCTATAGATTTTGAAATTCTAGTCCTGTCAGTTTTCCTTTGGGAACCCGGAGGTACGGAGTATTTGAAGACACCTTTATCTGATATGATCATCATGGCTGCGGGCAGAACAGGTTCCTATTCCCCACCCCTCACAGACACACTTTTTTTCCTTCTTAATGTAGTCCGTATTTTAAATGTTTGAGCGTCTTCATTCAGCCCTGGCAGTTGATGTAATCTTGGCACCATCACAGCAATCATTCTGGGGCAGTTTTTACACATATAAAATGATCCTTGTCTGCAGAGAGAATTTTGCTAGTATTTTTTGGACATGAAATAAAATAAAATAAACAAAAGCCAGGGACTGCTCAGGGAAAGGAGCATTAGAGCAGCGCGAGGTAATTTTTCTCTGTAATAAAAGTGGCCACTGTGTCTTAACATTCTTTTAATATTAGGGCATCAGAGAGTCTTCCTCCTTTCTGTAAATATTGGACACAAAAAAAATATCTCATGGTTGCAATACAAATGAAAAAATAAGGAAATTCAAAGTTAAGGCTGATGAACTTTGGGCCTGTTCCAGGCCCACTGAAAGTTAAAAGAAAGACTTTAATGGGCTTTGGATCACGTCTGTAATTCCCAACTATATCATGAGTGCGTCAGAATGGTGCATACTGTACCTCAAAGCATGTGTACAAACAGGGCTGGCTCCAGGCAAGAAAGCACGTACCTGGGGCAGCACATTGTAAGGGGCGGCATTCTGGCCAATTTTGGGGTGGGCAGCCCAGGCCTGCAGGGGCACGAACTAGCGATCCCCGCCACTCCCCGCCGCCTGTACCAGCCTCTGCCTCCTGCGCCACTCAGAGCCCGGCCTGGCCGAGCCGCCTTTAAAGGAGCGGCTGAGCCAGCACCTCCTGCAGCCCCTGGGGGCTCTGCCTGCCCAGCCGGGAGAGGCACCCCAAGGCTGGAGGGCTGCCCACGGGTGGAGGGAGCAGGCGGGTGCCGCCCTTCACCCCCCTGCAAGCCGCCTTGACTGCCCTCCACGTGCTCCCTGCTTCGGCAGTCCGGCTGCTGGTTTGTTTTTTTTCAGACGCCTTTTTTTTTTTTTGCCTGAGGCGGTAAAAAAGCTAGAGCCGGCCCTGGTTACAAAATAGGGGGGCTAGTGAAAGACTGGCAGTGAGTTAGGAATGAAATTCCAGGCTTCTGTTTGAACATCTTTGTCATCAGGTTGGCTGCTGGTCTGTATACTAACGTTCCACTGAACTCTATGGGATATTAGCACCTACATTCACAATAGGTGCCTTCCTCTCGGAAAAGCATGAAAAAATTGCTTGCCACCTGAGCATATAAAGTTAGTTGTTTGTGGGAGCTGTGTCTGAGGCAGGACTACAGAACTGAACCCTTTTCTGTGGAGAGGTTTTGCAAGTAACACAACAAGGTAAAAGAGCTGCTTTAGTCTGACATTTGGACACATTTTATTTACCGGTTTAAATCATAATAGCTCACTGGAGCCCTTAAAGTCCTTAGCATAAATTGTATTCTTATTCAGAGGCTTCTTTCAGCTATTTTTTAGGCTAGAGGCCATACCCATTCATGGAATGGAAATATTAAGTAGGCACAAATTATCATGATATTGCACATTGTAGGTCAAAACCAGAGGTCAGCTCTCAATCATCTGAATTTTCAGAATACTCACATTAATTATAGGGTATTATGCCCAAGGTGGACTATGGGGAACTATTCACACTAGTATTTCCCTTCCCTACATGTTTACTTTATTAAGAAGGAGCCCTTGGGGTAGTTATGCTTTACTTTGCAAAACACATGATTCCAAAATGTTCAGGTCTTGAAAACCACTTTGCTTTTCCATGGGGAAAAGTGATTCAGAATATAACAAAAACCACATTTTGCGAACTAGAAAATTTATTTTTGCACTTTATAGTATTAAAAGAAACCCAAATCAATATGATTATGGCAGTTTTACAAGTCCCTTTGGCTGAATCGATCTCCTGAGATTATAAATGGTGATTAATCTTGCTGTAACACTTATTGGGTAGATGCTTAGATGACCATTCCCATGGCTAGTTCCACCTTGTATTTAGCTGTGACACTCTAGGTGCCTTTCTCAGACCTGAAGAAGAGCTTTGTGTAGCTCCAAAGCCTGTCTCTTTCATCAAGAGAAGTTGTCCAATAAAAGACATTACCTCACCCACCTTGTCTCTCCCATTCCCATGGTTAGGTTTAACCGGCTGGATGCTGACTGCTTCTGCATAGCTACTACTAAGACAGTGGTTATTTTGGTGTCTCTTGCTTCACTTCTCTCTTCTTCCCCTTCCCCTATCTTTCTCCTTCTAGTCCTTCATCCTGTTCTTCTCTCTCTAGATTTCAGCTGACAGGCCAGTATTGGTGGGGGGTTTGGTTTGGTTTGGGGTTTTTTTGTATTATAGTTGCATCCTTCCCTCTCCTCTCTGTCTCCAAGTCCCTTGCTCTTGTGGTTATTGCAAAGTATTGCAATTTGGGGAACTAAGACTCTATTCTCAGCTCTGACATGAAGTTCCTGTGTGACCCTGGGCAAATCCTGCTCCATAAGTTCCTCATCTGTTCAATGGGAGATAACCACTACTGCCACACAGGGCTATAGTGTTCGTTAATGTTTGAACAATCTTGGAAGCAACCAGAGAAATACAGGGTACAACTATTATTATATTATTTCCCTTTATTTCTTCTGGCCCTCTTGTGTTTCTGCTGCTAGGTCTGCTATGTTGTGTCCCTGTAGTAATTCTCCTCCCATCTCTGCAGCTAAAAACTAACTTTTCTTCTTTTTGAGATCATGACTCTTTCTTTGCCCAGTGCACTCTCGGCTCCAAGGACCCCTGACGCTGGCACACACTATTAGAGTAATCCACGTAGCCCCTCCTTTTCCTCCTACTTTTAAAATATGATTCTTGTTCCACCTCCAAACAATATTGCCACTTGCTATGTCCAAAGGCTACACATACTCATCAGTGTTGCCTTCCTATGATAGTTCCACGTGTGTGTGTGCGTGCCACCTTACAACAAGAGGTCAGCTGGCTTGTGTAACCCACATACCTTCTGGGTGAGGTGTTTTCTCCCTCTCTAGTGGCACTAAGACTCTTAAAGAATTAAATGAATCTGCTCTAAGCCTTAGCTAACAGCCAGTTGGTTTTTAGCTCATGCGGTAGAAGCTCATGCACTAAGCTGCAGAGGTCCCAGGTTTGATTAGGGTGACCAGATGTCCCGATTTTATCGGGATTGTCCCGATATTTACTTGTTTGTCTCGCGTCCCGACCAATGTTTGGTCAGGACACTGGACAACGAAGCAATTTTTGCCCTCCGCTCCGGCTCGCGCCCCCTCCCCCCGCCCCGACTCTGCCCCCTCCGTCCCCCATTGGATAGCTCCCCAAATCCCGGCCCCCGCCTCTTCCCCACGCATGCCGCTTGCGCGCCGATCAGCTGTATGGCGGCGGCACAAGCGCTGGAGGGAGGCCAGACACCAGTGTGTGTGGCACGGCTGCCATGAAGATTAAGAAGGTGGTGCGGTGCAGCAGCTGCACCTGGAGGCCCCAGAGGAGGGATGTGTGGCGGGGGGATGGAGGGAGGAGGGTCGGGCAGTTGCTCCGAGTCCATGCCTCTCTCTTGGCGCGGTGGCTGTGACGGGTCCAGGGTGTGGGCGCTGTAACCCAAAACCTCCCGCCCGTGAGTGTAGCGGAGACGGCGGGGGAAGAAGGAAGCGGCTTAGCTCGGCAGTCCCACACACACCAAGCGGGGAGCGCTCCGGTTTGTTCACTGGAGCTTATGGCAGCTATAGGGTGGGAAAGGGGGAGTCCGTGCCTCCTTTGCGGGGCTCTCCCGTCCCCGGGTGGGTTCTCGCTGCTCCCTGCTCTTGCGGCCTTCCCGGCCCCACCCCCCGGGACTTTGTCTCCAGCACCAGCCTTTGTGTGCGGAGGAGGGACAAGCCCGTGCCAGGAGGAAGGCTGGCTTTTAGGGCAGAGGAGCAGCCGAGCGCTGCATCTCTGATTGCAGAGCCGGGGGGGCCCAGCCAGCTGCTGCAGAGGGTTGCGGCGGGGTGGGGGGCATGCTCTGGCGGCTTTTTTTTTTTGTTGTTCCGCCCCCCGGCGTCCCGATATTTCATCTTTGGCATCTGGTCACCCTAGGTTCGATCCCGCCTGCTGGCGACCGGGGTATGTCGGTATTACACTTGCACTAACTACCTTCCCAAACTACCGCTGCTCATTTCCAGCTTCCTTAGTCTCACAGGCAAGGGCTGGCAGAACCACCAAACTTCTTGTCCTTCCATAATATTATTTAAAGGGAGCATAGAACAAAGCTATCCAGCAGTTTAGGTTATGTTTGGAAATGTAAAACAGATGCAGATTAACTTGAGTTGGATGTTGTCTGAATTAAGTCTGTTCAGCTCTTCAGGGAGATTTTATCCAGGGTTCTGATTTGGACCTGTTTCAACCATTTCCCCCATGCTACCCTGTGTTAGAAGCACAAGATACATCTTAGATTGGATTCCACCTGGAGGAAAGAGAAGCTGGGGAGGACGAAGAATGACCTAGCACAGGACAATTGAAAAGGATGCTGCCATCATGGAGTCAACTTACAGTGGAATCAAACATCTTGCTCTGGATAGACAGCAGTGGGCAAAGTGGATTGCCCCATGTGCCACTAGGCACAGAAGTCTCTAAGTCTAGGGTACAAAAAGGAAGGCACAGTTGCTAGGGAACTAGCCTACAAAGATTCAAGTCCCTGCAGTGTCACAGAGCTCCTGCATGGCCTTGGGCAAGTCATTTAGCCTCTGTGTGCTTCAATTTCCCATCTGTAAAATGGAATAATTACAATACCCTGGTGGGGGGGTACTAACATCAATACATTGATGACTGTGAGACACTCAGAAATACAGAAATAACGGCCACAAAACTACCTTAGACAGACTCAGTGGGAGTAAATAAAGGTGATAGAATCTGGCCCTAAATAAGTAAATAAATACATAGCAGCTCTCCAAAGTGGTATTGATTTTCCATCCTGAGAATACGTAAGTTACATGTTTTTTTACTTCACAAAGAAAATATGTTTGACATTCAGATGGCAACTATCTAACCACATCTCAAAACCCCAAAATAGCCTCTCTGCTGCAATATATCTGAACTATTTTCAGTGAGTCAGTAATCAGAAGAGCGAAGGGAAGGAAGGCGGTAGGCACAACTGCTGCAGATCAGTGGAGCCCTTTTATAGCAAAGTTATTTCACAGAAAAACTGCACTTGAAGCGGATGTTTCAGTAGAACTGAAATTGCAACCTGCACCTTGAGATGCTTATAAATGACCCAGGACTTTCACTCACCTTCACTAAGACCAGGATATGACTCTCTGTGGGTTCTGCCACACACCACAGTAATTGTTGACCAAATGAGATTTTTATTCTGATTATTGACACTTCAGGATGATTCTACTTATCTTTGTACAGCATGACACAAAAGTGTCACCAGATGCTTAGCAAATGATTCTGTTGCATGCTTCCGACCACTCTGAGAAAGTCACCAGGCCTTACAGGACTAGTCCAGGAGTTGAAGTGTGTATCTCTTGTTTTCTGTCTTACTAATAATTAACCAGTTTGTACCATTAGCCACAGACCTCCACTGGGCGCCCAATGCAAAGCAGCCCTGCCTAGGGAGATGCTATGGGAGGGAGTGTATCTCAAGAAAACACAGTGCTTCCTGGAGCACCTGAATAGTGTAGCTGCTGTATCATCCATTAGGTGGGACTGCAGGTGCTGTGCTACCCATTGGATGGGAGTGCAACCGTGGTGCCAGCCCATCCTGTGGCTTCATCCAACCCCAAATATTTTGTACATTCAAAGCATAGGGACTCACTGGTAGCTGGCTCCTGTATGGAGGGGCAAATGGGGAGGCGTCTTGTACTTCTCCAATGCAGGCTTGGGCCTGCTGTGCTCCTGTGCAAGGCCCTGGGTGTGTTTCAGGGGAAGAGGCAGGCCATCTGTGTATTTAGGGAAGGAGAGGATTAGATATATATGGGAGGAAAGACGAGGCAGGACCTGCAGTTATTTGCAGTGCATAGGGCTGCTCTAATTTATTCCAGCTGAAGCAGTCTTCATTGGACCTTTCTTGTGGGCCAGGATTATCACGGCACATTGAGCTCCAGCTCTGCCCTCTCCAGCCCCCTCTGCTGCAGGTAAAGGAGCAGGTGGCCTAAAGCCAACGATGTCAGCTTTATGACAGCTGGGGATTCCCCCACACAAGGGGAACCTTAGCTGCATGATTAAGGCAGCTTAAAGTCCCCTTCACGCTACTGGAGTAGCACAGAAAACTTACCCAGAGCCAAGGATCTAGCTCTTTGACTGGATTCAGTGTAGCTCTCTCTCTGAGTTCATGCTGTTTCTTTCAACTTCAGGCTGCACAGAACATGGTCTCCTATGCTTAAGTTACAGTTTGGTTTTAGCTCTCTCTTTTCCCACCTCTGAGTGTTGGACAAAATCATGAAGGAGCCTACAGACGAGGGAGAAAAATGGCTTTTTCTCTTTCTATTTTCTCGCATTATAGAAGGTAGTTAATTTGTATGTTGCAGGGCTGCAGTATGATTAGAGAAAACATTTGCATCAAAAAAGCCACTTTCTGTTTATAATTAGAACTACTTTTCATAGAAGGTGCGGTCCTAGATTCAGTAGAGTAGAGCCTGTACATTCTCCAAGCAATTTCACCCGGATTAAAGCAAAGCTATGCATTAGCCAATCGGATGCTGGCCCTATAGTTCTTATTACTCAGCATTATCTACTTGGTCTCAGTTGAGGTCACTATTCTATGTTTTGGTTCCAGAGCCTCCATATATTTTATTAATTATTATTATTACTTATTTGTATTGTGGTAGTGCCTACGAGCCTCAGCCACAGACCTGGGCCTCATTGTGCTAGTCGCTGTACAAATGCAGAGCAGAAAGATGGTCCCTGCCTCCAAGAGCTTAATATCTATTATGAAGAAGTGGAAAGAACATAACAATGGGAGGCAGGACTCCTGCATTCTATTCTCAGCTCTGCCAGGGACATGAACAAGTCACCTAACCACTCTGGGCTTTGGTGTACCCTTATGTAAAAATATATCCTAATAGTTAACCTACCTCACAGGAGGTGTTGTGAGGCTAAGTTGATGCATGTTAATAAAATGCACAAGAATCCTTGGCTAAGTGCCACGTATTAGTATTGTCATGGTTGGCTCACATCTGATTTTTCACAGGCCTCTTGAAACAAAATGACCAAAAAAGCCCAAGCATTTTTTCACATGTGTACAAACCCCAGAAACTCCAGTTCTAAAATTTTTTGGTTCTTAAGGCAGTATTTCAATTAAAAATAGTAAATATTTTGATTGAATTCAAAGAATCTTTGCATAAGCAGCTTAACATCCTCTCTGCATATGTAAAACTGAAGATGTTTCCCTAGCAGCATTCCTGAGTATCTATCCAAAAAAACAAAGCAAAACAAACCAAAACAACCAACAAAAACCACGCCATACATCCAAAATCAGCTGTGGAGGAAGGAAAAAAATGAACTGAGTGATTAAAAGCATAGTTCCACTGGCATCTCTTTGTTCTTGAGTTCAGGAATCTTTAATTGGTGCAGCACAATGCCCACAGGCAAGTTTCTGACAAAGCATTTCCTGTTCAGAAGAACATGCAAAGTCCATTAAGAGAGCAAGCGGACTGCGGAGAACTGATAGTCACGTAGGGGTATATATACGCTCCCTGTGTTTGTGGGTAGGGCCTCTCAGGCAACTGGTGCACCAAGACAAGAAAAATTCCCATCTACTTGCTGATGGAAGACAAGCTTGTTTGGAGACTAAACCAGATGATGATTATCAGCACTAAGGAGTCCGTTTCCAGATGGCATCAAACAACTTTCGATTGTAATTTTGAAATCCTGGGAAACAATAACTTGAAAAAGGAATGTGTTCATGCAGTTGGGAACTGAAAGCTTCTAAACCACAATAAAGTCCATTCCCAGACTTGTTGTCCACTTATTTCACACTCATTGCATTCCATAGACAGTCTGAATCACAGGCAGCAGCCAGCTCCTATAAAGAAGACCATAGGAACATCATTAGATGTCCATCTGCTGGAAGACACTTGCCAAAAAAGGCCATATCTTTACTTTTATTTGCTCAATTCACATAGAACCTCCACTTTCAAATTAAAGGGATAACAACAATAACCACAGTACTTTTCACTTCTGGGACACCTTTCACTCTAGGTAGAGATACACTAATGCAGTGTTTCTCAAACTGGGGCCGCCGCTTGTGTAGGGAAAGCCCCTGGCAGGCCGGGCCGGTTTGTTTACCTGCCCCGGTCCGCAGGTCCGGCTGATCGCGGCTCCCACTGGCTGTGGTTCGCCACTGCAGGCCAATGGGAGCTGCTGGAAGTGGCAGCCAGTACGTCCCTCGGCCCGCGCCGCTTCCAGCAGCTCCCATTGGCCTGGAGCAGCGAACCGCGGCCAGTGGAAGCCGCGATCGGCTGGACCTGCGGACGGGGCAGGTAAACAAACCGTCCTGGCCTGCCAGGGGCTTTCCCTACACAAACGGTGGCCCCAGTTTGAGAAACACTTCACTAATGAATTACACCTAACACTAGTAGCTAGGGAGGCAGGTGAGTTTTATTGTCTGCATGATACAGATTGGTAAACTGAGACACACAGCAGTTAAGTGACTTGCCTGAGCTCATACAGAAAGTCACTGGCAAAAGTGAAAATACAAAAGGAGTGCTAATTCCCCGTTCTCTGTGCTATCCACTAGACTGTACCACATGTCAGCATGTAAAGCATGTAAACATAATGTTAAAATAAATCAAAAGTTTTCCTCCTCCCTAATAGCTCATTATATGCAGAGGGGTACTAGGTTGCTTGTGCAAAGATTATTTTAATTAAATCAAAATTGTTACTATTTTTAACTGAAATATTTCCCCAAAGGCCAAATGTATTAAATGCATGATAAAAAACTGCATGCATGACCATGCCTGCAGTTACTATAAGTGCACATGCAAAGCAGGTAAATGTATGAACAAATTGCTGCTTGGGTGACATACATCACTTTGCA
>NC_048309.1:15133941-15237419 GCF_013100865.1 Trachemys scripta elegans
TTGTTGCTGACATTGCTATTAAGCACTAGATGCAGTTATATTGGTATAAAAGTGCTTGTAGCTGCATAGCTTATGTCCATTCAGGGAACGCAGATAAGCTATGTTGGTATAAGCACTTTTATACCGATATCATTGCATCGACACTAGGAGGTCTCTGCTGGTTTAACTATACCAACAGAGCTAAATTGCCAACACCTTTAAGTATAAACGAAGCCTAAGTGATGCACAGGGATAATTTCTCCCTAGATGCCTCACTAGCTATTTGTGCACACATCTCCTCTGATTGTCACGTTGGCAATAATCACAAACTTTGTGCATGTTTCTTACCTATGGACCAAAATCTCTGGCTTTTTAAAACATTGATCCTAATGGCCATGTACTTCTGACATGGCTAATGCAATCCACTGGCTGTAATTGTGTGGAGGATTTGTCCTCTTCCTTATGACCCCAGTACATGAGGCTTTCATATATGTAACTGTTCTGCTAGTACATCCAGCTCTCACTCTCTTGAAATCAGTGCCTTGCATTTTAGTGTTAATGTAACCAAATAATCAGTTAGTATCCAGGGCCTTATTCATAGCTCAACTGTATTGCCAGCTCTTGCAATTTTATCGTGAGTTTTGCAATATTTCATGTTTTTCCAGGCCCCAGTGCCTGGAGTCAGACTATCAGCTTTTATTTGGTTTTTTGTTTGTTTGTTTGTTTGTTTTAAGTAAGTTTCAAGCCTTTGTAGTTGTGGAAAAAAACTTGGAAACATAAACCGCTAAGGTTCAGAAACCAAGAGGGAAATAAAAACAACTCCGACTGTATTACTTTTTAAATTGCATGATTTGTAGCCAATCTCATAATTATTTGGGGCATGATTGTTAATTCTGAAAGCGTTGGAAAGATGGGCCTTTTCTCTAATGCAAATGAAGCCTTATGGATGAGACATTTAAAATATAGTTTTTTTCCACCTGATCATCATAATTTGTTTCACATAAAAACTTTTTTTTACTGACCACTGTGCTTTAAAAAAAAAAAAAAAACTGGTGATGAATCATCTGAATTTTCCATCCATTTGTAAGTCAGTTTTCTTAAGAAAGCTCTCAAGGGTGAGAGCCCTTTTTCTGCCCATAGCAGAAGCTGCTATGAGCTTACTCTCACAGATCGTTTTATAGGACCGCTTACTCACCAGTTCCGAGACACTTTTATGCTCTAATTTCGATGCTGTATGTTTACTAGAGAAACTTTAAAACCAGACTGGACAAGTATACTAGAAGAAACACTGTAGGGAAAATTTTGCATTGATGATCTGAAAGGTCTTTTACATCCCTGGCCTCAGTGATTTGAAAAAGCAAGCAGCACATCTTGGGCCAACCCAGCAGCAGTCAGAGATGGGGGAGAAAATGACTGAAAATGACTGAACATCCTTACCCTGCTGATTTACATCGCAATAATTTGTAGCAGGCTGCTGAATTTCATACTCCTTTTTTCTCATTTTATAATATATTATTTTTAAGGTTAACAAAGAAGAAATAAGAATCAACAGTCCAAACCCCAATTTTGCAAGTGTTAAAATCTGGATAAATCCAGATTCAAATTTCACAGATGGATCCTATCTCTAGAAGGGGTCGCAACCAACCCCTTCCCCCAATACATCTTTGGGGGCATTCAAAATCAAAAACAAATTCTGGTGTGTGTGCCCACCTCTAATACACATACTACAGTCTCTCTGGTACATAAGAACGACCATACTGGTCCATCTAGCCCAGTATCATGTCTTCGGACAGTGGCCAATGCCAGGTGCCCCAGAGGGAATGAACAGAACAGGCAAGCATCAAGTGATCCATTCCTTGTCACCCTGTCCCACGTTCTGGCAAACAGGGACACCATCCCTGCCCATTCTGGCTAATGGTTCATTTCTGATCCCTGTTATAGTCTTAGTCATATTAAGTCTGTGGTCTCTGTGCTGTGTCTTCCAGCGGTCAGATAGAAATAACTTTGTTATCCCTAGCCTTGGGCTGGGTTTTAACCAGTGGTCTACGTTAGTCGTACAAGGGACATATCCTCAGCTGGTATAAGTCAGCCTAGCTCCACTGAAGTCTGTCCTAGGAATTTCACTAGCAATGCAGTGCTATGCTAATGTGCACCAAGTATCTGACCGAATAGTCTCCATCTCACAGGAGGAATCCTCTAAGCCAACCAGGCGCGGAAGCTATGGCCCAGTACGGACTTTTAATTTTGAAACTCTATTCCAGTCTGAAAGCATGGGCCAAATTCTGTCTTCAGCTACATACACACAATTCCTATGGGGCAAAATCCTGGCCAAATTGAAGTTGATGAACGTTTTGTCATTGACTTCAACAGATCCAGGATTTCACCCATGCATGTTAAAGGGTACTCTATGTTTGCTGCTGAGGGCAGAATTTGCCCTTATATGTAATATACTAGCAGACTGCCTCAAAGTAAAATGCAAAAATTTGTAGTTTGCAGTCTCCACCAACCCTTGTGCACATTTGCCTTTGTGCACACTTGTATATGCACTTTGAAGCACAGAAAACAGTATACACATGTGATTTTCACATGCCAATTCTACTAGAGCACATTAGCAGCTATTAGTGGATCAAACGGCACACAATTTGCATGAATGAAAAATTGTGCATGCACCAGGGAAGACTGGGTTGAGGCCCTACTGAAAAATCCAAATTAATCGAAAGTTAAATGTACATCTGTGACAACCTAAACCTATTTATAATGCTTATCTTTGGACTAGTCCTGAATAAGCATGAAGACCCACAAACTTTGTATTTAATATGCACAAATCAATTTGGACCAGAAAAAGAAAAGCAATGAAATGGGGGGGGGAGAGATTATAAACTTGCAATCATTCCCTTTGATCATCGCTACCAGAGTAATCTAGTCAAAGATTCCCAAAGTGTAGTTAGGTTTGGGTTTTTCTGTTTTTTTTTTTTTAAATGATAAAATGACTTCATCATCCATGAATGAATTGAATCGAATGTAGGACAAATAGTGAGACATATGAATAACTCTTATGACATTTGCAATGTCTCGATCTTTGCTGGTTTATTTAGGTGGTTTCTAAGCTTCTTTTGAAAGAGTGAGCATGACTAACTGAAGGGGAGACACTCCAGAAGGATGCGCCAGGAGCCAGTGGTAGAAGAGTTATGGCATTCAAAACCTCCCTGGGTTAAATATCTGGTCATCATGAGCAATAATCGCCCTAGTTATTTCACAAGAACTCCACTTTCCTGGGCAGCCTTTACCAGACTCACTAGCCACAGTGGTACAGGCCCACTGGAAAGGAAACTGTCTGGTGCCCCAAATGTCTCATTTTAAATAGCTCCAAATAATGTCTAGAGCTAGTTCTGAGCATTTGTAGCCATTTGGATCCCTCTGTTTGGCGCTGATTGAAAGGGAAGTCCTATAGGAAGGCACGAGACTGACAAGTCTGTTTATTTGGATACATTAAAAAGCTCCAAAATGAGCCAAATTTTCAAATATGGATGACCTAAGTAACATCCTCAACATTTGCCTTTGCACCCACTCTGCCCATAGATGGTGTATGAACACCTTCATTTCCAGGTAGCCTTCGGCGGCACACAGCTGTCATTTATAATAATAACAGGGGTTGCCACACAAAAAAGCAAGTGTTCCTAAAAGGCACCCATAGTTGAAAATTTGGTCCAGTATTTGTGTAAGTAAATAATTATTAGACTAGAACATGTTCCCTTGTGACATTGGAGAATATCTCCAGGCAGGTTTCTTGAAATGAAATAGTTATAGAAATAATGTTTTGCATTAGCCCTATCCATTTCCAGGTATAGGTGAGACTGCAAAGTAGGGAGTGAGAAAATTGGCTTGGCTAAAATAAGAAGTGACCTGATTCCTCATTCAGATACAGGCCAAATCAGAAAATAACATGTAAAAGGAGGGGTTTTTTTTTGTTTTTTAAGTTTTGTTCAGTTCCCCCCCCCCCCTCCCAGTGCATCTACACTTTCTGGGGGTGGATGTGCCATGTTATCACCAGAGAACCTGTCTTGTGATATTATCATCCTGACCAGCAGGCATATCTGACCAACTGTCACACAAGACTGCTTGGTCTTATGAAATGCCCAGCTCAGTGCTGGATATGCTAGAGGTCTCCCCCCATGGAAAAACTCAAAAGTTTAATTACTTATTTTGTTAAAGGAAACTTCCTATAGTGTTTGGGATGTTGTTTTGTTTGTTTGTCTGTTGTTGTTTTTTTAAATCATTCTATCAGATTTAATATTTATACTCTTTTATCCCTATTAAATTCTACAGCACTTTTCGATAAGGTCTGGATAGTTCAAATATATATTCAGACTTCTCTGAACTAGAATTAGATGCTAGCCATATAGTTGAGATCAAGACCTAGAGTTTCCCAAAACTCTGGGGCCCAAGCCCTCAAAGTTATTTAGCCTCCTAACTTACATGGATTTCAGCAGAAGTTAGGAGCCTAAATACCTTTGAGGGTCTGGGCTGGTGGTTCCAATCAAATGGTTTGGTTTGAATCAGTTCTTTCAGCTTCCCCATTTTGTCTGACACTTAGGAAAACATCTTGGCTATTTAAAACCTTTGAGGAACATGACTCTCTCAGCTAAAATGCTCAAGGAGTGTTTCCCCTGTGTGTTACATTCCACTAAACTTCTTATCCTCATGTGCATTCAGAGAAAGTACCCCAGCTCAGCGGTGCAAATAATCAAGTATTTAATCGCAACTAGGCCATAATATTTACTAGCATTTCAACAATATTGTGGTGAGCAGAACGAGACGTTCATTTCCTTTATATACACAATGAGAGATGCATGCAGTAGAAGGCTGTTTATTACAGGAAACGTATGTTGCCGCACACAGACACATTGCACACAGGCTGGCTTGGTTTAATTGGGATGATCTGAGGCCAAGGAGTTGGAGTTCTCAACCAAGGAAAGCATCTCCCCTCAGCCCTTACAGCAGAGTTAACTCGTCTTTCCTCTGTATTTAGGCTAAAAGATTGCAAGAGGTTTTTAAAAAGCTGAATTCTAGTTTGCTGAAAGGCAGATGCACCAGTTATCTGGGGAGTCCCTGTCTGTGGCACCTAGACAAAAATGCCTTGGCAGGCCAATAAGCCAGGAAATTAATTTTCTTGTCTTCAGAACACAGTGCGCTCCATAGTGCCTGGATAGATTGAATTTGTTATGATAGCAAAACAAGTTCTATGGAAACCATTGTGAAACCTTGGAGGGACGCTGCCCAGGAGGCTTGGGGAAAGCCGTTTTTGTTTGTTGTGCTTGGCGTCACTTTGCTCTGGACGAATATGCTTTAATTTTGTCGGGGGACCCAAGAGAGCATTCCTCTTTTTCCATACCAAAGAGCCTGCCAAGCTGGCATTAACGTCCTCCTCTTTCCAGCTGCTCCTTTCCAAACACACTGCCTCCTAAAGATAGTCTTTACAGTGGCCGGGGCTGGTGGAAAACATGAAGCCTGCATGGATTAGCAAAGGAATTCATTTGGGCTGACAAACTGGGTTTCCCTCTATAAACAACAGTAGTGTTTTCATCTTCTGTACTGCATAGCAAACTTCACATCCCCTTTCTCCTCCTCCCCCTATATGCCTGCCCAGAGTTCAGCTGTGGTAAAAGGCACACTGCAAGGTTCTACTTCTGGGGGATGGAAAACAACATGAAATCAATGAGGCATTTTTAACCATCCTGTTCTCAGAGGGTTGGGTAAATAGAGGACGGGGCTTTTTAGTTATTTTTTATTCCGGATAAAAGGGAAATAAAATACCTCCTTTTATCACTAGTTTAGGGACCTTATAAGCATCCTGCACCATATACTTCTATAATTACCTTTTCCCCCTCACAGATGTCCTGTAAAGCATCATAAGCTAAACGCAGGGCTAACAGGATTTATGTTCAGCCAGGATGTTCTGCTTCTCTCCTTTGTATAACATATAGCAATAGCTAGAGATCACCTCAAGAGGGGTTTTGTGTAACCACTTTACCTTGTATTTTTCTATATGTGGGGTAGCTAGATCTCTATTGTCTCTTTTACTCACTACCAACACGTGGTTATACATTGCAGCAACCCAAGAGCATAGGGTGAAAACGAGTCCCTGAAAATGAAATATCCCTGTTTCCAGGTACTTGGTATTGGTTTTACAAAATAGGTGCTGGTTTTTGTAAACCAGCGATCTGACCCAGCGCAAGTGACAGCAGACTGGCTAAACAGCTATGCACCTTAAAGATCTCCAACCAGACTTGTCATATGTTCTCATCCTGTCTTCCACGCAAAGCTAGTGAGCCCACCACAGAATGAATTCCCCACTTCCAATTGCCAGAGCCCTTCTGTGAATACTTCCCTGACACCCCACCTAAAATCATCCCCTGCCCTGCTGCACCCTGCCACAGCTGGCGCTCTGATCAATTAATATAACTTTCTCAATATATGTATATCTCCAAGGGCTGTTCCGCTGCTGTTCAGCATTGGTTGTATGTAGAAGTGCCAATGAGGTGATCAAATCCCTTACAGTCATTCTCTGTATTAACACTGCAATTCAATATAAAGGATCAATTGTGTGGTACTTAAGTGCGCAAAGCAGGTGTGCAAATGCACTTACAATTGTATGTGTAAAAATCAGGGTATATGAGTTCAGATACTAGATGGGGGAAATCACAGAAGGAATGAAGTCCTTGTCTAGTTTTAGGTTCCTATACCTACCTACTGGACAATGTGGAAAATCCCACCATATTTTCTATGGCCTGTGACGTCGTTACTCCTTTACCTCTGGAAGCATAAAGCTATGCCATGGTGCTTTGCCATTTCGTTAATACTTCATAGTTGTATTATGACAGTACCCACATTATGCTGCCCTTTATAACTGTCCCTGCCCTTAAACAAAAGTTTGGGCTGGAGTTGACAGTGGTTGTGGTTGGAAGTGTGTCCTCCACAATATTTTACAAACTGGGCAGTGAGCACATCCTACCTAGAACTGTTTCACCTATCAATGTTTTTATTTTACCCTGAAAATGATGGTTACAAACAAGGTGGCAACCCCTGTGCCGGTCAGGATCCCCTTTCTCATAGAATCTGGAGACAGAAAAGACCTTCTACACATCATCCAGTCCATCCTCTAGACTCTCATGTATGATTTTTTCCTTCAATACATTGTTGTTTTGTCCAGTCTTGTTTTGAAGTCAGTTTTTGAAGGGAAAGAAGCAATGCAGACTAAGAGAGTCTTAACAGAATAATGTAGTAAGGCAGGACACAAGATTTCACAGGCTGTTGCTTTAAGTAGGGCCATTGGCTGCCTAGGATTTTGCAGCTGGAAGAGGAAAACAAAGCCCAGCAGATTTCCAAAATATCAACAGCTGGATGCAAATGACATTTCAAAATTAAAAAGAAAAAACTCTCTCATGTTACTCCTTGACCTGCTTCTGATGCTGCCCCCACACAGTGACACCCCCAGATCGTGTTGGACACTGGGGGCACTAGATAAACAACCTGGAGATTGTTATAGTTAACATTTATGGGTGTGGAAATGTATCCACCTAAAAAAGTTTGCACTGTAACTTTTGACATGAAAATAGACATTCGGCGGCGGGAAGGGATGGGAGTTGATGTCTCCAAAACCTGGTGCTGACAGCATGTGGAGCCTTCAATAGGCAGGTCAGCAATTCAGAGGCAGACCAGGGGCAGCAGTGACCAGCAGTCATTACCAGCTGATGACCTTATATCCTTTAAAAAGTGGTGATTTACATCAAAAATAAACACTGAACTATTATTGTTTATTACAGTAGTGCCTATGGACCAACCGAGAATGGCCCCCCGTTGTGCTGTACTAACACGGAATAGGAGACAGCCCTTGTCCCAAAGAATCTAACTAAAGCTAACTGGCAGCCATCAGCTCCCTTGCTGAGAGGCTGATCATTGAATTGGCCATGGAGACTGACCTACTCTCTCACTCCTGAAGCCAGGAGACTCGCAGTGCAATAGGGGGAAACAGGGCCGCCCAGAGGATTCAGGAGGCCTGGGGCAAAGTGCCGATTGGAGGAGACTTGGAGCGGGGGCTGTGTGCTCAGCGGAGGAGGCAGTGTGGAGGTGATCTGGGGCAAGGAGCGGTTCCCCTGTGTGCCCCCCCATTACTGCGTGCGGCCCTCCCCGCGCCCCCCACCCCCGCGCCCCAGCTCACCTCCACTCCACCTCCTCGCCTGAGCGGGCTTTTAGGTGCCCCCAACCACTAGGCGCCCTAGGCGGCCGCTTAGTTTGCCTAAATGGTTGCACCGGCCCTGACCTTTCCCCAGCAAAGAATCCCCTTCATTTTTATTCCTTGTAAATTAGCATTTTTGTCCCTCCTGAATCTTTTCTCTCCATGACTGGACACCTTCCTGTTTTCTTGCTGCTGGCCCTAATAAGCGATCACATGACCAGGCAGGTAATTCCATCCCAGAGGCTTGTTACTTCTGGCTGCAAATAGATGCCAGGAAAGCATGCTATACTGTAGAATACCATTCAAGCCTGCATCCAGCTGCTGACAAATGCCTAAGTGTGTGGTGCATTACACAGCCAAGTCACCTGCAATCACAGAAATTATAGGAGCATGGTAGTTAGAATTTACAGCTGTTCTTTTGATTGATTTTGGAGTTCTTCCCCAGACAGCTGGCTTCGTGTCCTTCCCCTCTGCATTTAGCACTGGGCTATGCACACCGGTAGTAGTCACCTATCAGACCAGTTTTCATGGCCCAAGTCCTCAAGAACAAACTGACAGGTTCAGGCCATGCCTTGTCACATCACAAAGCAGCGCTGCCCCGTTATGAGGACTGCATTATCACGACACAATGCAGCAACATTACATCAATAGCCTTCATCAAGATGATGTTGCATTGAAACCATAAGGAGGCAACATCACCTCACGACTAATTAGCCAGGTCTGTGTACTTGCACTTTATTGCCAACCCTTCACACCTCTGTTTATCCACTGTTTGTAATGACTCTTAGCGTAGTAATACACAACTAGTGTTGTTGTGTATTGAGTGATGTTTGTCTGATTACACAGAGCAAGAGAGAGAGTATGAGCCAGACTTTGAAAAACTTTGAGGGTCTGATCCAAATAAGTGCCCATCACCCATTAGGAGTTGAAATGACTTAGGCACCTAACTCCCTTTGATTTCTGGGCATGTCTTTGATTTCAATGGGAGTTAGGTGCCAAAATACTTTTGAGGATCTGGTCCTTAGTACCTGGCAGACGGCACTCAGCAACTTGCAGTATCATACCCCATAGATGCTAATTTGTGCTTCTTATTTGTGTTCACAGTTACTACAACAGCATGTGCAAACTAGGTGATTGGAAATAACTATATTTGTATATGCAGTCGCCTGATTTTCTCATACAGCTGTGGACTGGGTGCACATATTAAGCATGAAATTGCATAGCTAGAATTTTTGCAAAATCTGTCCCAATGTGCACAATGGATATTTGTTTACAAAAGAACTCGGAAGTTGGGAAATCCTAATTGGTGACTAATATTGGTTATGGGGGCGGGGGGAAAAGCCACATGCTTCTGAGCCTCAGAGTATCAATTTATATGAACAGAAACAAGATTCCTTTACAAACACAAAACATTTATTAAATGGGTTCATTTATTTATTTAGTAATTGCAAAAAAGTTGAAGATCCAAAATGTCACTAGTGTGTTGTTGAAGTGGGTGTATTTGTCTCTTGAGTAGTTACACCAGGAAGAACTTTAGATTTGTTGGTTTGGAAAGGAATTTTGCTGTCCCCACAAGGGCATTTGAAAGGGCAACGATAACTTTGGTACGGTCTCAGATTCACGATGAACATTTTTTATAGTTCTGTCTTCAGTTAGTTCCCCACTCTACAAAACAAACATTATTCCCATCTAACCTGCCTTCCCTGCAAAAGCACAGTCGACTGGAACAAATTATTAAACAATCAATTTGTAAGCACCTACAGGATAATAGGGTGATAAGTAATACCCAGCATGGATTTGTCAAGAACAAATCTTGCCAAACCAACCTAATTGCCTTCTTTGACAGGGTTACTGGCCTAGTGGATAGAGGGGAAGCAGTAGACGTGACTTATCTTGATTTTAGTAAAGCTTTTGTCACTGGCCCACATGACATTCTCATAAGCAAACTAGGGAAATGTGGTCTACATGGAATTTCTATAAAGTGGGTGCACAACTGGTTGAAAAACCTTACTCAAAGAATAGTTATCAATGGTTCCCCATCAAAGTGGGAGGTCACATCTAGTTGAGTACCATAGGAGTTTGTCCTGGGTTTGGTACAATTCAGTACTTTCCTCAGTGCCTTGAATAACGGAGTGGAGAGAATGCTTATAAACAGGGACATCATTTTAGAAAAATTGTGGGGGAAGGCCAAGTTGTGAGCATTTAGAACATTACATGTGATTATATTTTATCTTGCAAATTCTGGAGGTGGGGGAAGAGGACAAAAAGTGGAGCCTATAGACCTATGAAAAGTGGGGAGGGGACAAACCAAGGTTGGGAGGAACTGCCCTCCTCCCCCCACCCTCTTTGCCCATAGTAAATGATGATCCTGCTTATAAAATCTGAGGATGACAGCAAGATGGGAGAGGTTGCAAGTACTTTGAAGGACAGGATTAGAATTCAAAATGACCTTGACAAATTAGAGAATTGGTCTGAAATCAACAAGATGAAATTCAATAAAGACATGTGCACAGTGCTTCACTTAGGAAGGAAAAATTAACTGCACCAATACAAAAAGGGGAATAAGTGCTAGGTAGGAGTACTGCATAAAAGGATCTGGGGTTATAGTGGATCACAAATTGAATATGAGCCAACAATGTGTGCAGTTGAAAAAAAGGATATCATCTTTCTAGAGTATATTAACAGTAGTGTTGTATATATGGCATGGCAGGTAATTGTTCCATTCTACTCAGCACAGTTGAAGCCTGAGCTGGAGTACGGTATCTCATTTTGGGCATCTTTACTTTAAGAAAGATGTGGACAAATTGTTGAGAGTCCAGAGGAGAGGGAACAAAAATGATAAGCGGTTTAGAAAATCCAACCTCTGAGGAAAGGTTAAAAAACTGGATCTGTTTAGTCTTGAGAAAAGAAGCATGAGGGGGGAACCTGATAACAGATCGGGAATTCCCCATCATTGGAGGTTTTTAAGAACACATTGGACAAACATCGGTCAAGGCATACTTGGTCCTGCATCAGCATGGGAGGATGGGCTAGATGACCTTTTGGGTCCCTTCCAGCCCTACACCTTTCTGATTCTATGACTATACATATAATAGACAATTGTCTTTGGATGTACTCCATTCTCCAGTGAGGTCACGCCAAACATTACCAACTGCTTTGATTTTAGAAAGGAGGGTCTTTTATTACTATAGAGTTCCAAAACCTGTACTGGTTGGGTTGGAACTCACCCAGAATCATAGCCGTGGATGGGCAATATGCTTCTTGTAAAAACAAACATAAATTTGAATATATTCAATACAAGTTACAAATGCAGGGTCATAGTCTGGCCATGTATGCAAGTGCATAGAGCTGTAGATTGTCATACAGTTGACAATTACTGAACACTTCTTAAATCATGCCCCTGAGATTCTATGATGAATACAGCTTTATTGGTCTTGCCTGTACACATGCGTATACACATAGCACAAAGTCTTGTATAGTTGTACAATTTGGAATGGCTCATTAAAACCTGAGACAGATTCTCTGGGGCAGTCTCTTCTTTAGTTGTTCCAGAGTCTTGACCTAGAATCTGGAGGGGGTGTCCCCAAAGCATTGGGTCCAGATTTTTAAAATAGTCTCAGGGCCCCATTGGTTTAAATTATTGCTACTATTATGAGGTTGGGAATTACCCAACCTTATAACTCTTGAGCCTGCCTTCCCCTTACCAAAAATAAAATGATCTGTCTGCTATTGTACAATGAAGAGTTCAATGTAGCTTCTGGTAATTGGCACCTTTTTTTCTTACTTAAAACAAAAGTTTTCTCACTAGCACAATTTACTCATACTGAAAGTTTTGACTCTTTGAATGATGGATGTAAATTTTTCTTATCATCTCAGACTTTTTGCTGGTAAAAGGTTTCAGACCTTATTTAGATGAGATGCAAATACAGATGTAGTGCTGGTTTCCTGTAGTCTTTAGTTTTTTTCTTGTAATTACAGTGTAGTTGGATGGGTTTTAGCAAGATTCTACAATAAATACATCCTCTGGGCATGTCGTATATTATAATACCTGCACATGCACTGTACATGGTATCTTAGAACAAGGTTCTATTATGGATCATAACTCTCTTCCTAATATTAGTAGCCTAAAGCTCAAAATGTTCATCTTTTGGAGGGGGTGGGGTTGTAATGGGAGTGGGATATATACACAAGAACAGATTTCATACAGTTTAAGGCTGAGATTTTCAAGGGATGGCTAAGGAAATGCCTAACTTCCACTGATTTTCAGGGAGAGCCGAATGCCTAATTCCCTTAAACCTTTTGAAAACCCCAGCCCGTGGTGTGCAATTGTACGAGCAAAATGCATACCTCATTTAAAAAAGAAAATGTATCACTAAGTTTGCTTGTGAAAACTGAAAAATGACATGCAGAAAGCTAATTGTATGCCTATTTTGTATGAAGATTTGGCCCATAATGTTTACATGCTCCTTATGTGCAAGGGGGCAGTTCATCGAACTGTGACACCAAAGAATCAGCATCAAGCTTTACTGCAGATATGCTCTTGAAGAATGTTGGTGTGCCATCACAAGGTCAGGTTCTGTGAGAAGCCCCACTGATTTCAGTATGGCTTCTTACAGAATAAAGGATAACTCAGCACGAGTAAGGGTGGCAGAATGTGGCCCAGTAAGTAGTTATATGACTAAGTGGAAATCACCAGAAATGCTTTCATGCTTTGGGGCCGCGGGGGCCAGGACAGATTAGGTTATTGCCTGTACATCTATTTAAAAAAAACTGTCTAAAATAATTGTTTTGTTTCCCAGCCAATGAAATATATGTTCTAATATTTGTTTGTAGCAGAAAAGTTAATAAGTAACAGCACTTAGAAGAAATAAGCAGTGGATTCTTATTTCTTACCAAAAAGAATAGGAGTACTTGTGGCACCTTAGAGACTAACAAATTTATTTGAGCATAAGCTTTCGTTGACTACAGCCCACTTTATCGGATGCATAGAATGGAACACACAAAAAGAAGATATTTCTGCATAGAAATATGAAAAGGTGGAAGTAGCCACACCAACTGTAAGAGGCCAATCAATTGAGATGAGCTATCATCAGCAGGAAAAAAAAAAAACAAAAACCTTTGAAGTGATAATCGAGATGACCCATAGAAGGTGTGAAGATACTTAACATGGGGAAATAGATTCAATTAGTGTAATGACCCAACCATTCCCTGTCTCAGTTCAAACCTAAGTTAATTGTATCTAATTTGCATATTAATTCAAGTTCAGCAGTCTCTCTTTGGAGTCTGTTTTTGAAGTTTTTTTGTTGCAAAATTGCCGCCCTCAAGTCTGTCACTGAGTGGTTAGAGAGGTTGAAGTGTTCTCCCACTGGTTTTTGAATGTTATGATTCCTGATGTCAGATTTGTGTCCATTTATTCTTTTGCGTAGAGACTGTCCGGTTTGGCCAATGTATATGGCAGATGGGCATTGCTGGCACATGATGGCATATATCACTTTGGTAGATGTGCAGGTGAACGAGCCCCTGATGGCGTGGCTGATGTGATTAGGTCCTATGATGGTGTCACTTGAATAGATATGTGGACAGAGTTGGCACCGGGGTTTGTTGCAGGGTTTAGTTCCTGGGTTGGTGTTTTTGTTGTGTGGTGTGTAGTTGCTGGTGAGTATTTGCTTCAGATTGCAGCCCCCCTCTGTTAGCAAGGACTGCCCTGTCTCCCAAGGTCTGTGAGAGTTAGAGATCATCCTTCAGGATAGGTTGTAGATCTCTGATGATGCGCTGGAGAGGTTTTAGTTGGGAGTTGAAGGTGACAGCTAGTGGCGTTCTGTTATTTTCTTTGTTGGGCCTATCCTGTAGTAGGTGACTTCTGGGTACTCTTCTGGCTCTGTCAATCTGTTTTTTTCACTTCAGCAGGTGGGTATTGTAGTTTTAAGAATGCTTGATAGAGATCTTGTAGGTGTTTGTCTCTGTCTGAGGGATTGGAGCAAATGCGGTTGTATCTTAGAGCTTGGCTTTAGACAATGGATCGTGTGGTATGTCCTGGATGGAAGCTGGAGGCATGTAGTTAAGTATAGCAGTCAGTAGGTTTCCGGTATAGGATGGTGTTTATGTGACCATCGCTTATTAGCACAGTAGTGTCTAGGAAATGGACCGCTTGTGTGGATTGGTCTAGGCTGAGGTTGATGGTGGGATGGAAATTGTTTAAATCATGGTAGAATTCCTCAAGGGCTTCTTTTCCATGGGTCCAGATGATGAAGATGTCATCAATGTAGTGTAAATAGAGTAGGGGCGTTAGAGGACGAGAGCTAAGGAAACGTTGTTCTAAGTCAGCCATAAAAATGTTGACATACTGTGGGGCCATGCGGGTACCCATAGCAGTGGCCCCACAGTATATATTGTCCCCAAATGTGAAATAGTTGTGGGTGAGGACAAAGTCACAAAGTTCAGCCACCAGGTTTGCCGTGATATTATCGGGGATGCTATTCCTGATGGCTTGTAGTCCATCTTTGTGTGGAATGTTGGTATAGAGGGCTTCTACATCCATAGTGGCCAGGATGGTGTTTTCTGGAAGATCACCAATGGATTGTAGTTTCCTCAGGAAGTCAGTGGTGTCTCGAAGATAGCTGGGAGTGCTGGTAGCGTAGGGCCTGAGGAGAGAGTCCACATAGCCAGACAATCCTGCTGTTAGGCTGCCAGTGCTTGAGATGATGGGGCGTCCAGGATTTCCAGGTTTATGGATCTTGGATAGCAAATAAAATACACCTGGTCGGGGTTCTAGGCATGTGTCTGTACAGATCTGTTCCTGTGCTTTTTCAGGGAGTTTCTTGAGCAGATGGTGTAGTTTCTTTTGGTAATCATCAGTGGGATCAGAAGATAATGGCCTGTAAAATGTGGATTTAGAGAGTTGCCTAGCAGCCTCTTGTTCATATTCCAACTTATTCATGATGACAACAACACCTCCTTTAACAGCCTTTTTGATTATGATATCAGAGTTGTTCCTGAGGCTGTTGATGGCATTGTGTTCAGCATGGCTGAGGTTATGGGGCAAGTGATGCTGCTTTTCCACAATTTCAGCCCGTGCACGTTGACGGAAGCAATCTATGTAGAAGTCCAGTCTGTTGTTTCAACCTTCAGGAGGAGTCCACGCAGAATCTTTCTTTTTGTAGTATTGGTAGGAAGGATTCTGTGGGTTAGTATGTTGTTCAGAGGTGTGTTGGAAGTATTCTTTGAGTCGGAGATGGCGAAAGTAGGATTCTAGGTCACTGCAGAACTGTATCATGTTCGTGGGCTTGGAGGGACAAAAGGAGAGGCCCCGAGATACCTGAAACCTGTTATTTCTTACCGTTAGTCATGAACATGCAGTAGCTACCTTTTTTTATTCCTATGCCATAATTATTTTCAATCAAAAGTGCCCTTTTTCCAGTCCATTCTTCCTTCTCGTTTTTAAAATGCTTCATTAAATGGCTACTATTACTTCCTACCAGATAGGTTAAGTCTAGGACTGTATGAATCTGCAGAATGACAAGTAAATATAGTACAGGTAGTTTAGTATGTGTGCTTTTCCTGCCAGTTCTTGCTATTTTAGAGGCATTGTGGTAACTACTAGACTTGCCTTAGCACTTAAGACAGGAGGTGTACATTACAGTAGCAAAAATTTATCACTAAATGCATTTTGGTTTTGCTGTTTTGAATTTAAAAGTAAGATTTGTTAATAGCGAACAGCACAGCTTATCTCAGCATTTACTTAACAAGCTGATAGGGCTCAGAGTATCCACAAGTGTAAGCATGATTCACCACTGCATTACTCCAGTTTACACCAGTGCAATGGGGTTACATCAACCTAAAATAGGAGTGACCAAGTGGAGACTCCTGTCCTGTGTTTTATGTCCCTTCTTTGGCTTCAGTCCGTTTGCTGAAACACTTCTGTATTGCTTTAACCATCCATTCTTGTTTAAGGAAATCAGCTCCCTCTCCCACTTCTGTATAAGTTTGTACATATTTATTCAATGAGCAAGTGTACTACTTGGAATTTTTCACTTGATCTCATCACATGTTAACTAAAACTAAACTCCATTTGCATGACTCAAACACATGTCCTTTTCTTGCAATTTCAGCTAAAACACTCTGGCATCAAACAATTAAAGTCATATCTAAATATATGCAAACAGAAATAAAGATTTTTTAAACTTTGCTATTAGCTAATTCAAATCAAATCCACAAAGAGGTGCTGGATTTCCACATCACACCAAATCCAATTCAGGTTTCCACTGGCAATATATATTTTTTGAAGTGACAATTTACACTTCCAGAACTCCCACATGATGATTTCAAATCCCTTTCCAGTCCACCATGTAGATCTTCCTAACTTATATAAAGATTGAACAGACAATCAAGCACTATAAAGGAAATATTTATGCTCCTCATTCTTTGCATGATGTCTAGAGGTTTGATGTGATTAAGGAGTCTTGCTCCTTAATTATATAGGGCCTGATTGTGGTATAGAGCCTTACTCACACTGATTAGTACCTCACTCCACTGACTCATGGATTGGAACAACAATGATGGTATTTGGTACCATACTGAACTTCTGTGTGGAGGCTTGAGTACATGCAGTTCTGTAGGCCACTCAGAAGAAAGGTGTTAGGAAAGACCTGTTGAGTTGCATATTCCCTGTGACTGGCATGGCATGCTGATCCACCCCATCCCCGGATAATTGGGAGTCATAAATTCAGCCCCCATATGATAGTTTTCTGGACATTAGAGGGGTAGAGCCTCCAGATCAGCTCAAGATACCTCCAGCAACAATATGTTAATACCTAATGGCTTGTAGGAAAGGAGGGAAAGTACATGAAAGTTTTGCATGAAAGTGCACTTTCTTGATTTCCAGCTGACGCAAATTCTTCCTCCAGCTCAATGTGTAGGCAGAGTTTGTGCCTATCTTAGAATCTTCTGATGAGAAACCAATGATAAAATACTGTAATCCATCAAGCAAACAGGAAATCACACTTCTGAAGCAAAAATTGCTTTGCAATTGCAAATCAACAAACCTTCCCTTGCTGAGAAAAGTTAAGTGACAAGTTAATGTGTGCGTTCCCGGTTCATGGAGAAGCAATCTAGAATCCTTAATTCACTGACATCCAGTGGTCTTAAAAAGGGAAAACATTTCAATAACTGAAACCACCACAGATAACCCTTTATTATCATTTAAAACTCTTAACATCTCACTCGCCATAACATGCTATATTTGTGTGCTATCCATAATGTGCTATCATATTTGCTATCTTTTCCCAGTGGAGACTTCGGGCTTTATAAATAACACCTCTCCCCTATTTGCTGTTTGTATTGAGATTTCAGTCCTCTTATTGTGGGATCTTAATAAACTGGTTTCCACAGAATTAAATAACCAGTTTAACTGTGTGAAAGCCCTCTGGCCACAAAAGTATAATGACTTAACCGGTCACTTACAAAGTCAGGTGTGACTTATTACTGATTTACAAGGCTGTAATTATTTGCTTGACGTGAAGTATGGCAAAACAGTAAAGGAACCCAACAACTATGCACACAGTTATAGGAATGGAGTCTGGGGCCAATGCAAATTTCAAATTAGTTACGCTCTGGCAAACAGCTCCATTTTTTCTCTCTGTATACATTCACCTTTACCACGTTATATCCAAATTCATGTTATATCGGGTCGCGTTATATCGGGGTAGAGATGTAACTTGACTGAAGTTTATGCAAACTGCCCTGAGTACTTCAAGGTGGACATCTAAAGACTTAGACACTTAGGGACAAATTCTCAAATGTATATTTAGGTGCTTAAAGATGCAGAGAGGTGGCTCCAGGAGTTAGGCATCTAACCTGCTTAGGCAATTCTGAAAACCCAATTAGGTACTGGTCTGCATCTTTAGGCACCTCAGTACCTTTGAAAATGAGACTCTTAGTGGAGACTTTGGAGAATGTTGGCCTCTGTGACTGGGCCAAAGCTACCTGACAAGTTAGTGGCAAAGCTGAGAACCAAGCGTAGGCGTGCTAGCAGCTAGTCTTGTGCTCTAACCACGAGATAACACTTTTTAGTGACACATTTAAAGGTGAATTTTTATAAAAGAGTTGAGGCCCAACCAGGGCTGGTGAGAGCGGGTTTGGGCCCCAGTGAAAAAAAATTTTCGGGCCCCACCCGCAAGGGCAGACCAGCTAAACAGGGCTGATAAGAGGGGGGGAAGCCAGGCCCCGGGCCACTGGGCCCCGGTAATTTGTACCGGCTTCCCCCCCCCGCCGATTGGCTCTGGGCCCAACTTCCCTGTCAGGAGGGACATTGACAATAACAGAAATATGCAAAATCCACTCTGGATTTCTAGGATCATAATAATCAGTGATGTGAGCAAATTACTGAGCTGTCTAGAATTTTCCCTCAATACTTGTGATGCATTCTGCACACAGGAGATTTTGGGTTTGAAAGGAACAGACACATGTTGTATTTTTTCACTCTTCGCTCACAGACCTGCCCAGCTTCCTGTTAAGAATTCTGGGTACAGTAGCACAATAGCCATTTTCTCTTCTTTGTTCCTTACTTTGCAAGTAGCCCTATTGAAGTATGACAACTAGAGGGTATTCAGAACATCCTGGACCAAATCCAGGTCCCCTGAACTCAATGGGAGTTTTGATATAAATCTACGTGGAGCCAGGCTCTAGCCACAAGTGCAAATATTACTTCATTGCAGCGCACTGTATTTAGATTCTGTTTTGCATCTGCTTTCTAGATGATATATGAGATTCCTGGAAAGATCTTGTTGGTTGGATGGGTTTTGAGTCCATTTAAACAGGGATCAAGATTGGGTATGGGGACAGAATTACCATTTACTTTTACATATCTAACTTGTTTCAAGAGTTTGCTCAATTAAATGACATTAACAACCTAGCCGGTTATGTGAGGGATGGTGGGAGAGTGAGCAGCTAATGGAGAGGAGAAGGAGGAATGGGTCCCAGAGGGGTTCAAGTCTGTTCTTTAAATCAGAGAGTGGAATTTTGTAACAGATGAATACATTAGGAGTCATTCAATGAGTATGAGCGAAGTACCTCTTTCTAGATCCCAGAATGTATCTTTCATTCTGTTAAATGAAGAAACTAAGAAGTCCCCCTGTATTTTTTACCAGTGTAGCTTGCTGCGGCTTGGCTTCTTCTTCCTGATATATCTGAGTCTGTACTGTAGGAAGTTGATGTGCTCACATGTTCAAAGGATAGTTTTCCAAGATAGAGGGTATAATGTATTTCATGTACTGAATGGTAGGATCAAGCACATAATACATGGCTGCACCATCTTAGGGAGCCAAGTAAAACATTTCTCTTCTGTATATAGCCAACTGAAATCTAACTGCAAAGACATTTCTGAATCTCAAAATTAGATTATTCTTGAAAGAGCATTTTTATTCCTTTAATACTGTGAGGATTTTTTAAAATCTCTGCACTGTGTTTAAATAGGAGCCAAAGGTTTTCACAATGAATTTAAAGGAAATCTAAAGATATCTGACAGCTCAAAAGAAACTGACTATGAAGTATGGCCATTTTATGAGAAAAAAGTTTCATCTCCTTTGTGGTTGAAGCAAAGCTGTAACTTTCAGAATTTCTTTGCACATAACTTTCCTGTTCTTCATAGAAAATGCAAAAATCTAATGCATTTACATGGCCATCGGGTAATCTAAAAGAGGCTGAGATTAGATTTGGCATATTTGTATCATGTTTCATTTGGGCCACTAAGATGATAATTATGTGGAATTACTGTAAAAGGCAGTGACTAGTCTTTGACCTGGCTTATAAGACACATGAACCTCCTGTGCCTCAGAAATCTCAGATCAAATTATTGGCACGTCTCGTACAGTTTGAATCAAGGTAATTTATCGGGATAATTTTTAATATTCATTTTTAGATAATAATATCAGTTAGGAAATGCAAAAAAACCCAGTAAAATAGAGTGCTGGATCTGAGCCAATAAAAGGTCAGCGGTTAAGTTCTGCCTTGTGTATTGTGTATGCCGAAATGTCCGTTTAATAAACTAAGACACACAATGAAAGAGTAGCCGATAACTGTAACATTTGGCCTTATGAAATAGGCTGAAGGTTACAATTTTTTTCTCAAAAATGGTTTTGCAAATCTTTTTCAGAGCTGATAGATACACACCTTAGCTGGATACAAAACATTATATGAAACAGAATGACTGTGATCTTTGATCCAAGCAATCAAAGTAAAAGGTAATTGATATTTTTCTGCCTTTTCTCCAGCTGTGTGTTTTCTTAACCTTATACTTATTTTAAAACAAAATTAAAAATCCTGCCACTTTTAATTTGGCTTAAAAGCTTTTAAATCTTTTTTTTTTTAATTCCTCTTGCTTCCATTTTATATACCTTGTAGATTTCCTGAAATATCTGGGGCTTGGTGGGCAGGGAAAAGGCATTGGATTGTGCATGCTCTGTGTATAAGAATATTGACATTTACATGTGGTGCCTACCTTATGTCATTAGAACCCGCAGTTCGCCTGGGTGTATCAAACTGTGTTCCTAGCAAACGCATCATTCTACAACTGTGAGGAAAGATCGTCCTCTCCACTCCTCACTGTGGGTCTCTTATATGCAGTCAGTTCTTTCATGCATATTCTGCACTTGTTTCACATGCAGAACCCCTGGCAATGTCCATGAATAAGCAGGATTTCTGAACTGCAGCACAGAGAAGAGAGGGGAATTTATCCTGCAACGCAGATTAGTTTCATCTCCTTTAGTGAGAATTTTGGGCCAGATCCTGCAAACTTCACTGTCACAGGACTCCACCTGGGCAAGAGAGTCTTCTCACTTGCCCTGGTTTTATGGTGGCATGGCTGCAATGATGTGACTAAGAATTACTTCTGATTTATGCAGCCACAAGGACCTGACTCAATGCCCACCACGGCCAGTGAGAGTATTTTCTTTGATTTCAATGATCATTGGGTAGGGTCCTACGTGAGAAGAGAATCAAGCTCACTTTAAGTGGCATCACATCCACTTAAATCAAGTCTGACTTTGGCCCACTGATTAGAATGGAGCATTGCTTGATTGAGAACTCCATGACCCCCTTTTCTTTCTTTTTTTATCTTTCCTTGGATATTTCATTTGGCTCAAGCTTTTAAATTTATTTGTCAAGACGGGGTTTGATTTTTTTAAAATGCATTTATTTATTAAAACTGTGACTTTATCATGTGCATGTAAACTTGGGATCTTGCATCGTCAGCCCATGACGTTAGTAATAATAGTCCTTTTACTGAGAGGATGTTAACCAGCAAAAATACAAAAGCAGTCCTTGTGCTGTTGCTGGTTAACATCCTCAGAGTAAAAGTGCTAGCAAGAATCCTTTTAGGCTTCTACTCTTTTTAAGTGGCTAGACTTGAATGTATACATGGGTACTACAATTCCCACTAACTTCCCTGTTGCAAGGGGATAGGCAGGTTGTTTTCTAAAATTAATCTTTCCCCTCCCTTCTTTTTTTAGGGATTTATTATTCATCTGTAAAAAGTTGCTCGGAGCACAAGCCTGGCACACAAGAGTTTTGCAAATCAGAGTTTTGACCCTGTTTTCTTTGCCTTGCAGAGAGCTGCTTTACTACAAATTTACATGCAGGCTTTTTTCAATAATACAGATTTAAACTGAAAAGTCAAAGGGACATTCAATTCTGGACCCTTTTTCTAGTGGTGTAGCCATCTGTAATTTAAATCCCTCCACAATGACTCCAGTGGACCTATTCCAGGTTACACCAGCTGAGGATCTACCCCTGTGTGTAATGTGGATGTGGCCCTTTGTAAAGCAGCATAGACACCTGAACTGAGGGCTGAAAGAATTCAGATATTTCATATGGATTTTGACTCTTAGGGTTTTATCTGTCTAGGCTCATAAAGGCCACAGTAAAATAGCTCGTCACAAACATTAATGAATTTATCCTCACACACTCCCATGAGGCAGGTGAACGTTATTATCCTTATTGAGCAGATGGGGAGCTGAGGCACAGAGAGTTTAAGTGACTTGCCCAAGGTCATGCAGGAAGTCTGTGGTGAGCTGCCAACAGCACCCCAGTCTTGTGAGACCCAGTCTAGATCCCCCAACTACAAGCCCTTCCTCTGGATCCATAATGTCGAAATCAGAGAAGATAGAATCCAGCGCCTCTTCTACAGAGACCAATAAACAAGCTTGTGCAGGGAAACATAGAATAGCAGGGCTGAAAGGGACTTTAGGAGGTCATCTAGTCCAAACCACCTGCTCAAAGCAGGACCAAGTCCCAGACAGATTTTTGACCTAGATCCCTAAATAGCCCCCTTAAGCATTGAACTCATAGCCCTGGGTTTAGTAGGCCAATGCTCAAACCACTGAGCTATCCCTCTACCTCACATGAAGGGGTAGAATCCGTTCCTCAAGAAAGGCACCAGCCACCACTGTGGCCATAGCACAGTCCCTTAATGTAGGTCACTGAAGACGCCAGCACTTCAATTCATGACCATAATCCAAGTCAAGTACAAAATTACCAGTGCAAATTGCACTCACAAAATGGCAGCCATCCTATTGAAAATGTGGCTCAATATTTGTGCATGTGCCAAATGGGTATCTAATAGAAAAGCGACTGCCTCACGTTGCTCAGGTGCTTATTTGCATGTGCAAATATGGGGGAGAGGACATTGTTGCAGTCATAGTTTTGAAGGCCCTTAGAAAACTGGACAGTAAAGTACTAACTAACCCAAAGTAATGCAGATTGCAGTAATGCATGGTGCTTGAGCCATACTGTTGCTTGTAGCTACTGCAGGGATCTCCAAGTACTAGGGCTGATGCATTCCATATTAAATGGAGTCACACACAAGGATAAGCTGCAGTAGGAATTCTGGCCTGAGAATTTCCCTGTTCTGTTCAGCTGACATCAGATATTATTTAAATGTGCATTCTTTATTATTTACTTTTCATAATGTTTGTTTATGTCCTCATAATGTGGCTTGTCCTGTTTTATCAGCTCTTCTGGCTTCAACATAGGTGACAGTCCACTACAAAGCAGGCACACAACAGGCACCTTAAGATGATAACATTTTATTCATTAGTCAGATCATTTCTGTTTACTCTCAACTAATGAGTAGCGATACTGGACTAGGCAGGCCATTTGTCTGCTCTAGTTTTAGACATTCCTCTTTTGCTAAGGTTTGGCCCCTTTCCAGTATTGAGACAAACTTGGATGTGATTGTATCTGGTATCAAAGACGGGGAAAACCATTTTGAATGGCACGCTACCTTCACCTCCCCAGCATGCACCGTGCATATGAGATCACGCCAGTGGGAGTAGGGGGGAGGTGGTCTTCAAAATGGCTTCCTCCATGCAGCGTGATTTCACTTGCACAGTGCACGTGAAGTCATGTCAGCAGGGATAGGGTCACGCCGTTCCTGGAAATATTGGAATGTCCGGTATTCCGGGGATGTGGAAGTGTCCACCCTATACTGGATATTTTAATTATGGGCATTTCTACGCTACAGCTGTAAGTCGACCAAAGATAGGTCGACTTACAGCCAGTGCAATAACTACCCTGCTTTTGTCGGTGGTGCGCATCCTCACCCACAGCACTTCCACTGACTGAAGGGGGCGGGGGGCAGGGAGGACTGAGAGTCAGGGCTCTCAGATCTGTGCAGCTCTCCACTGGGAGTCCAGCTATGCCCTCAGCTCTTGCCTCCCGGCTCTCAAGCGGGAGCAGAGGGCAGCCGCCTGAACTTCTTGGCTCCCTGAGCAGGGAGCCTGTGGGCAGCAGCCCAGCTAGAAGTGGGGAGCTGGGGGCTGCCGGGTTCTAACTGACCAGCTTTCTTGACAAGACAGCCAACAGCTGATATAAGTAACGCAGTGTCTACAAGACGCTGCATCATCCTAACTACACCGACGTAAGTGCTACGCCTCTTACGGGGATGGAGTTATGATGTCAGCATGAAATAGGGCACTTACATCTGCGGGACAAGGCTGTAGAGTGTACACTGACATAATTAGGTCAATGTAAGCTGTCTTACATCGACCTAACTGTGTAGTGTAGACCAGGCCTATGCTACCACAAAAAGAGACATTTAGAGATGAAAGTCTGATCAGAATGCAAACTTCCTCCAAAGTTTGGGTGTGTCTGGATTTGTAGCTCCCAGTCAGCCCACGATAGAAACTCAGGTCACCAAAATCAGATCTGGATAGGGATTCAGATTCTCCCAAAATACCGAGAAAGACAGGTTCAACATGAATGGTTTCATTCAGCCCAGTGTCGAGATAACCCTGAGCTGGGAAGATTGGCTCCAGTTGCTGTTATTTTATTTAGTTGTAGTGCAGTAGTGCTTAGGAGCCCCCGTTTTGGGCGAGGACCCAGGTGTGCTAGGTGCTGTACAAACAGTATTGCTGGTCCTTCTCTTAAAGCTGCAGTGTTGTGGCTCAGGCCCATTTATAGCAAGAAGACAGCAGCCTCTGGCTAGCTTACTTTACAGCCTTATCGACTCATTCTGACTTTCATTAGTAATAAATATATACAAAAATGAGAGTTTGCTCTGCAGCCCTCAGGAACCAAAAGCCTCACCCGCCATAGCACAGACAAACCTCTGCCCTTGTGTACACCCATGAAGCCCCACCGCAGTCCAAGAAACAGTAACCAGTCAGGTTACAAAGCTGTCTGGTTCACTGTGTTGCTCTGTTGTTTCTACTGTTGTAGAGTCACTGCTGTCCACCCTGTCACCTCAGCCAATAAAACCCTGCAATGCAAATGAATTCAACTTGCGGGGGAGAAAGTGAAGCTGACTGTCAAATAAACCCTATAACCGCTAGATTTCAACGGCCTCACTACATTGTCCACACTGTTTTGCACCTACCAGCTACAGAGTCATCCATATTTGCACTGGAGACCAGAGAGTAGCTGTTCTCCTGTCGCTGTGCTGTTAGCCTGGCAGCCCTGCCCTGCAGTTTTTGCTTTACTCAAGTTTTATTTTTAGCAGTAGAAACAAAAGAAAAAAAAATCAGTATCCCAGACGAATTTCCCGCAGTAAGTTTACAAAGATTAGTTTAGGTCTATTTTCCAAATAGGGTAAGTCTTTTTCACCTTCTTGTTTCCAGCTAAAATATTAGCCCTCGCTAGACTGAAATGACCTCTTGTCATCAGGAAGAATGTCATGTTTCCATATGAGGTGGCTGTATTAAATTGACAGGAAATGCACATACAATATGTTTTTGATACACTGACTGAATGAACAAACGTGTTGATAAATAAATCAGGCTGCCGTTTCAGCCCACTCCTTTTTATAAAGGAAATGACCCCGTAGAGTCGGTGCCCACTTCTTTCACCTCACTGCTATTTTTAGCAGCAGAGGCTATGAAAATTTCCATTGAAGATCTGCTCCTCTCATTTCCTGGGTAGAGAAAACAGGAAGTCCTTTAAGCTGAGCCTAAGTCGGTTTTGCATGAAACTAGAGCAATCTCACCTCCCACTGGCAGTTTGATTACACTGCAAAGCCTCAGAACCACAACAGAGCTAATAACCTTCAGCTATACAGTTGTTTCAGTGAACTTGCACAAGTGGTTATGGGCAGAAGCTGATATAAGATATGGCAGGTGGAAGTTTAGGCATGAGGAGATAGTAAAAATCCCCTTCGCTGTATAATAGTTTTTTCTAGCATACCTCTGCTTTTCAGTAGGCGCCTCCAACAATCAAATCAAGGTCAGGAACATGAAAGCATATCCTGACTAGAATTAGGAAGATGTGCTAAATTCTGAGGTGTACTGCTAGTGGGATTTCTGTGCACGGAGGGGTAGAACCTACTTTCCCTCTAAATAGGTGTGTAGAAGCCCTGAATGCATTGAACTTAATACTGCTCTGCTGCATCAGTGTGGGGAGTCCAAATCCCGTCTGCAGAATAAAGCACAGATCACTGAACACTACAGTTTTTTTCAAAAGGGACACTATTATAGTATGAAACACCAGCTGGTTTGTTACACTGGCACTGTGTCTTTTAAGCAGTCCTTGCCCTTAACAGATTCATTTTCTATGGCATCTTAACATGTGGCACTGAATTTTTATTCTATTGTTAGGTTCATTCTCTGATTAATTAAAAAGGGTTCAATGTATTTTGATCTCTTTCTAACCCTGCTTCAGAAAAGAATCTCCTTATTCAGATAGGGTACTGAAGCATGCGCATAAGTTCTTTCCTAAATTGGCATTTCTCTCTCTCTCTCTGTACAGTGGCTTGGGCAGAGGATACATACTGTTTTAAGTGAACTAGTTCCAACAAAAATTCAAATGGCAGTTCTAAGTTCCCATGCAAAAAGGTGAGCCCGTGATTGCAAGAGCAATTAGAGATGGGCCCATTCGGATCTGGAAATGGATCCAAATCTGAATTTTCGCCAAAGATTTGGGGCAAGAAGAGAGTTTGGATCTGGTGTTCTGGACTAATCCATCTGTAATGCACCCCCAGTAATTGCATGCAAAAATTAGTAAGGTACTTACTATTGTGAGCATATAATCAATTTACACAAGCAGTTGAAGTAATTTTGATCATAGATCTGGGCTTCTAAAATTTTGAATATTTGGTTATTATGATTTTAACAAGAATTTACCAAGATCGATAGAGAGGCCCATATATTCATAATTATGCACTTTATTTGCAAATGCAATTGCCATGATTCTGAGAGGTTAAACTGAACCCACAAATAGCAAATTCTGGCAAAAATATGCACACATAATTCCTGTGCCAGATACAAATCAGGTAATGTCACCTCCAAATGAGATAGCTACCCATTATCTCCATTTAGCAGTGGAGATATGGCTAGGTTTTGCATCAGTTGTTCTGGCAGGGTCTGATGCCGCTTTGAGTTGGTATGTCCTGGTGTGTGGGGAATTTTCTTCTTCTTCTGAGCTTGGAGGGGTTGGGGGGCTGTCTGAAGGCCAGAAGAGGGGATTCAGGAAATCCTTCCCCCTCCCCACAACACACCTTTCAAATCTGTGAATCCTACATATGCCTATCACTACATGTGGTGTACCTGATCCGGTGCACTAAATGCCCCAATAACAACTATGTGGGAGTACGCTTCCCAGACCTGAAGAAAAGCTCTTTGTAAGCTTGAAAGCGTGTCTCTCTCTCACCAGTAGAAGTTGGTCTGATAAAAGATATTACCTAATATCCTGGGATTGACATAGCTACAACACTGCATACTACAGTAGAACCTCAGGGTTATGAACACCATAGTTATGAACTGACTGGTCAACCACGGACCTCATTTGGAACCGGAAAAAAAGCAGCAGCGACCAAAAAAAAAAAAAAAAAAGGCAAATACAGTTCTGTGTTAAACGTAAACTACTAAAAAAAGGTGGGGGGGATTTTTCTTCTACGTAGTAAAGTTTCAAAGCTGTATTAAGTCAATGTTCAGTTGTAAACTTTTGAAAGAACCACCATTTTGTTCACAGTTACAAACGTTTCAGAGTTATGAACAACCTCCATTCCCGAGATGTTCATAACTCTGAGGTTCTACTGTATATTGTAACACATAAGGACGTTGTTTTGGGTTTTTGCATAGAAAAGCAAGGAAGGGAGTACACTAATGCATTCTGTTGGTCTTTATTATTAGTCACCAGCACACAATGTCAGGAGGTTAGAGTAATAATTGCATAAAGAGACATGGAACATGGAAGTTTTATTTCTCTGCTGTAAAGAAAAATACACTATGCGACAAATATGTTAAGGGCAAGATTTTCAGAAAAATACTTTTGCACATGACTTACTTGCACAGAATTTTCAATGCAAGCACACAAGTTTGGCATGTGTAAAAATGCACTTCCCAAAATTTGGTGCTTCACTTTTCTAATTTTTCTTACTTCATCTTGGTAAGAATGTCAATATCCACTGACTCTTTGGGACTTTTTTGTCTACGAAGCAGGAAAAGAATTATTTTATGCATATGCACATTTTGGTGATCCAGTTGGGAACTGAGTTATCTGAGTGTTTGGGTTTTTTGTTAATAATAGATATGTTGTTATAAAATGTCAAGGGGATGTTTGAGACTTAATAGCAAAACCTGCTCAGATTGCTTTGGATTCCCATCACTTTCAGAACATGCTAAATCTCTTTCCCCTTTTTCATTTCACAGTTAATGAAATTATCAGGAAGGAGTTTTCTGGACTCCCTGCCAGAAATCAGACGTAGAAGAAGAGATTTGTGAGACAACTTTTACTGAATCCTTCCATAACTGACCTGTTTAGATCCTTCCACTGCCCCTTCAACCTTCTGCTTCCTTAATCGTTCATCTCAAGGCACCGATTCAATGCAAGGAACAATGTATTGGCATCAAGCTGACAGCCTTGACTAAGCAACTCGCCACCTCTCTCTGTAAACATCAAAAGGACACCCTTCCTTTAGTCCAAAGATTGTATTGTTCTCATATAACACGGTATGTGTCTTGCCTGCTGCAAAAATATATATATATATCATAATAATAAGGGAGAAGAAAGGCATCGCTCCAGAGCTCTGTTCTACAGCAAATGTGGTTATATATTAGCACTTAATTAGATGGTAACGGGAAATAAGGGCAGAGGGAGTGCTTGCATTTTATATAAGATTAACAACACTTTGCATTTAAATAGCAATACCTTTCCATCCAGATCTCAAAGCCCTTTACAAACACAGGTCACACATTATTATTCCCAATGTTATCAATGGGGGTAACTGAGGCACCCATCAGTTAAGGGACTTGCACGAGTCAGGCCACATCTACACTATGGGTTCTACATTGATGGAAGGTGTTTTTCCATCCCTGTAGGTAATCCACCTCTCGCAGGGGCAGCAACTAGGTCAATGGACGAATTCTTCCATCAACCTAGCTGCATCTATCCTGAGGGTTAGGTCAGCAAAGCTACAGTACACAGGGGTGTAGCCATGTTGAACTAATATTTAAGACTAGACCAGGTCTCAGTCTGATCTGGGAACAGAACCCAGGTTTCCTGACTCCTACTCCTGTGCTCAGCACACCACACTGTAGTTGCCACGTGAATCCAGAACTTTCTTTGTTGTTTTTAATCAGAGTTGATGTGCCTTTGAAGGAGAGGGATGCTTAGAGAGAATTAAGTTAAAAGAGCAATTCAACGTTTCTAATGTACAGCCCAAGTTAAAATAACCCCTGATAAGATGAAGCGGATGCATCTATTGGAGTTACAAAATTCAAGCAGAATTATACCTGTCAAAAGACTTTGTGATTGACCCAAATTACTGGTTAGCCAATACATTGACAGCTTTTAATTTTTTTATTCTAATAAAGTGCTGCTGTTTATTTTCATGTAGAACCTGCCTTCAATTCGTAACTGCTCTCATTTAGAAGCCACAACATTTAACCATACAAGCTGCAGGGGAAAGTAATTACATCTAAAAGAAGCCACACATTTATTTGTCTTTTTTTCTTTTGCTTTGAAAAGCCAGCAGCAATTTACAGAAAGGCTGAACTTCCTTGTTAGTCTAATAAGTTAGCTATGTACGACTTCTAGTGCTAACACATAGTTTGAATATACTGTGCTCATGAAAGTTAATCACAATAAGAAACAGAATATGGATAATATTTGCCATTTGCAGATGCACAGCTAGTAAGCTTGTCAAGTTTCACGCTTTCCATTTTTAGTGGGTTATTGCTTCCCTGCCATGATAAAAAGATATAATACTTGGATAAAGAAATACAGTAAGGGCTAACCATAATATTGCAGCAAATGTAATAATGTAAAAATGTAATAATCTTTTGTTAAATTAATGAAATCAATATCCTTAAAAGTGCTTGTAGGAAATTTGCAGTGCTAAAGATCCCTCTAGAAGGCACACTAGCTAAAGACTCAAGGGTTTCAAAGCAAAGATTGCCAGTACCCATGTGTCTACATGGTGACAGCATGAATTAGGTTGTATGAAAATATTAGATCAGAACTTCTGTAGAATGTTTGCCCAATGCTGCATGAAAGATAAGTGCATAGACCCCATGGAATAAGTACTGGGTTTGGCACAGCCATTCTTCATGAGTTTTGTGAAAATATATATTTTCTGCCACTAAATTCTACCACTTAAGATATGCAAAGGCTTATATCCTGGAGAGATTTAATGGATAGCATTTCACTAACTCTCTCCAGGATATAAGCCTTTGCATAGCTTCAGAATGCCTGATTGAGAAATGGACCTCAACCAAAATCTTGGATCTTAAACAACCCAGGATCTTTGGAGTATCTGAAATCAGAATTTTGCAAATGGGAAAAACAAAAGCCTGGATTCAAACCTTCTTAGGTCATTTAAAGTTTGAGTTTATATCCTGAACAGAATTTTGTGGCTTACTGGAGCCCCTTTCTATTCTTAATCAAAAAGTTGATTAGCTATGTGGCCTGCTCATGAAGTTTGCTTCTTCTTTTTTTCAGGTGGGTCAAACATATACTGCTCATACATGCAGACAGTGTTAGTGTAACACACAGACCAAGCAGGAGCATTTCTTCCAGTTGGAAGGTATTCTGCTTTGTACGATTAGAATCTTTTTCAGAAGGTCATTTTCCCATATGCCATTTCACCAATACTAAATGTGACTATCACACAATACTGCCAGCAGTGGATGTTTCAGTCTGCCATTCATATAGCCAGCTACACATGCTCCATCTGTAAATAATACAACAAAAGGTTCAAGTCCTGGTCCTGTACCCATTGAAGTCAATAGACTTTTTGCCATTGGCTTCCATGGGAGCAAGCCTGGGGCTTTGAATATGATGAATTAAAAATGACCTAGATGTAGTGGAATTATTGTATATTATTCAACAACTCTAGGTGCTATGTTTTAATATGTTTTAATTTCCTCAGAGACTTGCTTTAATAATGCAGTGTACCATGAGATATTTAAGATCTCTGGTTCTTTTTAAGGCAGATAAAGTTCCAGGCAAAACATCCGATTGTTTTGAATTGTCTTGGTTCTCAAGGAACAAAGTCATCTTGCACAAGTTGTTTACTTCAGCTGACTTTACTTGAGCAAGTGTGTAGTGAGTTTTCCAGTTTTACACAATTTGGGCATAAAGTAATTAAAAGCTACCATAAAAATTACTTGGCAGATTTGTTTTCCCGTATGGACTCTCTTCTTGTTGGATTTTAATAAGCAGCACAAAGAAATATGTGAACTAATTATTTTGTTTACACAATACATTGGCTAGATGGCATGTTCTAAAAACACTGCAACTCATTAAATGATAGTTTAAAAATAAAACCCCAAGAAGCGACAGGTTTTCAACAACATTATACACACAAATGCATGCCTGACTTGGACAAGTATATGGGGTAATTGCACACACAAATCCACTAGAAACCTTGGTCATCTCAACATGCAATTACCCAAATGAAATGTGAAATCATAGTACATGTGTTCCCATTAAGTGTGCCTACCTGTTCTGGCACTGCCCCTAAATTATCAGTTGAGCATCCTGCATCATTTCCCCATTTTACATATTAGGCTTTTCTTACCATGATACATAAATGTATAAACCAAACAGGAACTAAGGTTTTGATCCTTAAAATGTGACACGCACGTGGAGTTCCACTGAAGTCACATTGCAGGATTTGCCTGTTAAACATGCTCTCTCTTCTATTTTGGTGGAAGACTTGTTTTGTTTTTATTTTTAAATCCATTGATCTTACATTTTCCTTCAAGAGCTAGGCTGCGTACGGTGGGATAGTAATTTTTATGTGCTGCAAGGGTTCTAGTGCCGCTTGCATTAAACTGGAGCTTTTCTTCCTAAGTTTAATACATAGCTAATTAGATGTATTTGTGTATGAGCATATACACACATATGTTATATACTTGGGTTGCAATCCTGCGACTGGCACCAAAGGGACAGAACACTGCACCCGCATGATGTCAGCTAAAGGATCAAGGCTCTTCATACATTCATATAATATAGACTACATTTTAGTGGTTTTATTTACAGCTACATGGAGTCTGCCTATACTACTGTATCTGCTTGTCATCATTTTACATGCAAAACATTCGATAAATAATATAGTCTTAACTAACTTCATATTTATTTCTGGAGAGAGGGAGGAGGATCCTAAGACACAGCGTAATGCAGTTTTGTCTCTTAAAAATGTTATAGCTATGCTGAATAGCTTCAAAATATATAGTACTAAATTATTTCTTTTTTTTTTTTTTGCTAAGCAGTGTTTTTCCAGTATTAATATTGTTACATAAATAAAAATTGCTCTCTTGCTCTCGCTGTAGAAACATTAGGTTCAACTTTGAAGAGTTAATAGCATTTGTGAGTAATTTGTTCTCACTTTATCTGGAAAATAGCCATATTTGCACATGAGGAAATTCTGTCTTTCCTCAGTTATCTGAATGTTTCACCACAGTGCCTTCCTGCTATTGTACCAAAGGCCCGCCAAATATAATGTCTGCAGGGTGAACAACTCTAATGTGTTTTCCATCAATGTTATACCATGCTAAATACATGGGGCTCATTGTAACTCAAAGTGCGTCTAGCTGTCTTTTTTTCCCCCCACACTTTTCCGTCATAGCTTTGGCTGCAAATTACAGGATGCGCTTCTATAAACTGTTGCATCAATTATATAAATATATAAAATAAAATAATCATTCTTGATACATAAACAGTCCGAGAGCGTAATGGGAGTTGACAGCTATAAGGAAGATTTTATGTCAGTTACAAATGTTGTAAGTAAAGTTTGCCAGGGGAGTAATTGCTTGTGAAGAGATTTGCAATGAAATATGCAGCCCAGTTTTGTTTTTCTCCATGAGAATGAGCAAAATGTAAGATCTGAACAGCAGCAGTGGATTGAAAGTGTCTATTGTATGTGTTTTTATTGGTAGAAAGAATGTAGAAGAGCCATGTTTTTTGCACTTGCTTTATTTGTATCCATGTAAATATGTATTACTTCATTCTTCTTGTAGGAATACACCATTTTCTGAATGTAGTATATTTCCAAAGACATAACTATGTTATTCTCTATTGTATAAAAATGCTGCTGCTTGATAATATATCCAAAACAGTTCTCAAAATTAGCTAGCATGTTTTTTAATATATTTTGTAATCGATATCTTAAAAAATAAAAGTGTCTATGCTTTTTATCTGCCCCAAATATGCAACATCTTTTGCATTAGAAATGGTATTTATAAAGGATTGTTTTGCATTTTTTCCAAGTGGATTAATTTCTCTATGCATTTGTTATTGAACTTTTCCCCCGTAAGATAAATGATTTCAAGTTGGTATTTGATAAGTGTTCCAAAGACTCCAAACATGTTTTTGAACACACTATTTTTCAAAATACTTCAATGTGACTTGTTTTCCAATGAATCAGTTTCCAAATTGCTACTTATCACAGAACAATTGTTTCTTACATGGATTCAAGAAAATGTTTGTCTAAATTTAAGATATAAAACTGGGTCAAACCTGGTGATGTTTGACCCATTTTAAATTATCTGATGGCCCAATTTAGTATTGAATGTTTGTTATTTATACTGTTTGTGCTTATGGAATTGGGAGAAGTGCCTAAATTGGATTAAGAAAAAGTGAACCACAGATTCCCCAAAACTCAGTTACTTACTGTTTCCTATGGAATTTGTGATGTGTTTTTCGTATTGTCCATGATTTCACACGTAATTCTAAAGCATTTAGCTTGATATGAAAAGGGATAGACACCAATGTACCAATTAGCTCTTAATACAATATGAACTATCCACCCCTTTGAACATTTCACATGAAGTTAGTAAACCTTTCTCTTACATCTGTGCTACTGTGTAACCCCAGTGAATGACAGTTGCTAACAATTTGCTTAACCAGCATCAATCACCTTATTATAGTCTATGTAAGATTTATCTATTTTTAATTGTTCCTTGTGTGTAATCCAAAGAAATAAACTGGTACCTGACTAATGTTGCAATAAAGTTTCAAATGCAGGTGCTGGTAGCTGTATATGATCATATAGGCTGCCAATGAGAGGCAATCAGGGGAAAAGTTTATATTTCGAGTTTCCTTCGCTAACTCCCCTGAAACTGCTACAAAAAAGCTGGAAGATTCCAGCAATAATGACCTATGCAGATGCTACATGGATACACTGAGTTTCCAAACAATCCATCTATCTGTTATAGAGTAGATGGGTTATTTTCAAATAGTACTAAGGCCTAGACTGCAATGCTCATACTTATGCTAAGCAGTACCTTACTACATGAGTAGGCCAATGGGTGTCGGCAGGTTGTAGACTATGGGTGAAGTCAGGTGCTATTCAGTGTCAGTAAGGGTGGCATAATTGGGCAATAAGTAAGTAAATCAATTAAAAAATAACTATTTCTGGTGATCCCTGTATTTCCAGGCTCGCTGCTCAAGTCACAGTCTCCATGTTCAGCTAACACTCTGCGTTAAATGCAGATACTCACCTGAAGTGAGCAAATGACTTTCAAACAGACATTTTACTACTAACTTGCTTGTGCAAAAGTCTATGCTTAAAAAGTGAAGAGGGGTTTATATAACACACATTCCTATGCAAAAAATTGTTAACCTCCAATTCAATGATTTTTCCTATCTGTAAAATATTTTTATATAGCTTGTACTATGATAGTTTAGCAATAAATCAAAGGATAACATCTGCAGCATGTGTGTTTGTGTGTTCTTAAATACCTGTATCACCTTATTTACAGTAATTAGGGTTGATCTTGTAACATTCACTCTCCTGAATAATCCCAATGAGACTGCTTTAGTGGGATTCTTTGGTGACGCTAGTATGAGTAAAAATTTCCGAATCGGCATCATTGTTTGCAAGCTAGATAACTCCCTGTGAATCAAAGTCTTCTCTGGTTTCTGTAGAAATTCAGATTGAATTACATAGTGAAAAGAAATGATAAAGTCCATCCTTAGCTCTCAACAGTCATTTTCTGTTTTCCTAGTAAGAGAACCAAACAGGCCAAATTAACAGATGCGCTGTAGAGGGTTACGGAAAGGTACAAATTTAATTTCCATTTGAGCAAAGTATTCATATACACAGTTTACAGTTATTGGAGATGTGGTCCGTTTAATTTGTGTTCATCTAAATCCCAAATCTGCAGTTCTTTTCTGGACACACTAAAAGGTACATTTTCAGACTGCTGTGCTGGAAAGGTGCCCAGAAAGCCCATTATTTCTTAGTAACATTTAAGTTTATGTAGCATACAATTAAAGACATTTTCCTTAACAAAATCAATATTATCCTTTGCATTTAAAAACAGAAAATTCAAAGCATATTTGATGCATTTGTTGGACATAGAAGCAAATGCTTTGCTTATTCACAAAAGCCTTGGAGCAAGAACCATGTGGAAGTTCTTAACTCCTACTACACTGCACAAAGGCTGGGAAGCCCATAAACCAGACAAGCTTAGCCAACAAAGAAGCTGTTACTGGCTAGGGAGAACATTTTATGACTAGCAAATACATGGCACACAGAATTTTAGCTGTATTCAGCCACAGGACAATGCAAGTAACTTAACCTCGAAATTCCACAGTTAAGGCTGAAAACTTGAGCACCTGAGCTGATGCTCTGGCTTTAATTCATTTCTTGGGCCCAAAACAGAACCCTACAACAGTGCCCCAAATTTTCTTAACTGTGAATGTCCTGGCTTTTGTAGGTTTAAATCCGATCATTTATGCCCTTGCAACATTATATTTTTAACTACATTTCTTTTGGTAGCAAAATAAGGAAGTAGCAAGGTAGTAAGGAAGGAAGATTCATGTTTCTAATGAACATCTGGGTCTAGTATGATAACTTGCAAGCTCTCATGCTTCACTGTGTAAATAAGTGATCTACAAGATTTTGACAACAAATTTAATTTACTGCATTTAAGAAGCCCTTTTTCAGTCTCATACCAGGCTCTTTTTATAAATACATCATGATAAATGCCTTGTTCTGTAATAAATGCCCTTTCAGCAGCATTGCATTCACTGTACAAAGTTTAAACTGTTTGCCATTAAGGCCCCTGGTAAATGTGCAGCAAAATACATCGTAAATCCAATTAGTTATCCTGGTCCCCAAGACAGCTTTGATAGCATGAAGATGGGGGCAAGAGAGGCTAGCTTCTAGGTCCCAATGCATGGATGAAAAGAGAATGGCATTACATTTATTAGCAACCAAGGAACTTTTTAAAAAAGGGAAAGCCTATGGCCTCCGCCATAACTGTTAAGACTGCTGGCACAGAAAATTGCTGAGGGTTTTTTGTTTTTGTTTTTGTTTTTTTGGGGGGGGAGGGAGGGGACATTGGGCAGGGGGGCGGCTTGGAAGCCCAGGGAAAAGCTAGCAGGTGCTGAGCTACACTCAAATTGCACAGATACATCTGTTAGGGTGACAGAACTACAAAAAGCAACTCCTTATCCAGCAAAGTGTAGGACAGAAATTACAGCTGAAAAGGAGCTGAAGATCACAAAAATAAAATTGTCAGGCAAAGGAGTGAAGGCACATGGCATAAAATAAAAACTATTAGGGCCAGATCCGCAGCTGGCCTATCTCCATTAACATCACTGGAGCTACAGTGATTTATACCAACTGAGGGTCTATCCCACAAGAAGTCAAAACAGTAAAATAGGTGAACTGGAATATCAGGCTGTGGCAGAGGATCCTAGTCTCTAAGGTGCCACAAGTACTCCTGTTCTTTTTAATAATAGGCTTTACTGAAACATGGTGGAAGGACAAATGTTGATGTTTACCAAGATATGAAGGCACAACAACTAGTTGAGGAAGTAGTCCTGAACCTACAAGGTTCCATAGAACCTAAAGAGATACAGATGGTGAGTGCAGAGGACCCAGGCAGTAGAATCTGTATGGATACAAATCTCAAGTAATAAAAATACAAGTCTACTACTTGCCTCCTGATAAGGGAAAGGATACTGAGACACAGTGTTGACAGGGACCAAAGAGGCAATTAAATCTAATAAGAAAATAGTAGTTAGTGACTTCAGCTGTCCTCCAGTTTCTGGTCAAGAACGATTTAGAGAGGCAATTTCTTTATGACTTCTGGAAACAGCTGGTGCTAGAGAATACAAGAGTAAAAAGGCTGCTCTGGATTTTGTGCTAAATAATGCATGAGTAGGGCCCTACCAAATTAAGGGTCCATTTTGGTCAATTTCACCGACATAGGATCTTAAAAATTGTAAATTTCATTATTTCAGCTATTTAAATCTGAAATTTCATGCTATTGTAATTGTAGGGGTCCTGACCTGAAAAGAAGTTGTGTGTGTGGGGTGGGGGGGTTGCAAGGTTATTGTAGGGGGGTTGCGGTACTGCTAACCTTACTTCTGTGCTGCTGCTGGCAGAGGCGCTGCCTTCAGAGCTGGGCAGCAGGAGAGTGGCGGTTGCTGGCCGGGACCCTAGCTCTGAAGGCAGAGCCGCCGCCAGCAGCAGTAAGGATGGCACAGTATGATATTGCCACCCTTACTTCTGCACTGCTGCCTCTAGAGCTGGTCCCTCAGTAAGCAGCCGCCACTCTCCCGTCGCCCAGCTCTGAAGGCAGCAGCGCAAAAGTAAGAGTGGCATGGTATGGTATTGCCACCCTTACTCCTGCACTGCTGCTGGCGGGACACTGCCTTCAGAGCTGAGTGCCTGGTCAACAGCCGCTGTTCTCTGGCCACCCAGCTCTGAAGGCAGTGCAGAAGTAAGAGTGGCAATACCATGACCACCCTAAAATAACCTTGTGACCCCCCCTGCAACTCCCTTTTGGGTCAGGACCCCCCAATTTGAGAAACGCTGGTCTCCCCTGTGAAATCTGTATAGTATAGGATAAAAGCTCACAAAAGACCAGATTTCACAGGGGTAGACCAGATATCATGGCCTGTGATGCGTTTTTCATGGCCGTGAATTTGGTAGGGCCCTACTCATGAAAGTTGGTTCAAGAAGCAATAGTGACCAAGTATAGTTATAGTCATTGTAATAGAATCATCATAATCAGGAGAGATACCATACCAAAAACCTAGTATTCACACACTAAGCATTAGGAAGGGGATATTAAATAAAAAGGAAAAGGAAACTGGTCAAAGAGACCATAATGTCTAAAGTAAGGAAATTAAAATACATACGATCAGCGTTGAGGCTATACCATAACAGTGTCACAGAAGACATCATGCCCTTAAATAAAAAAGGAAGCAAGAAGACCAGAGGAGGTGCTCAAAGTGTCCAAGGTGTATGAACAGACTGACATATTAAAGCACACTACATTACCAGTTCTGGATAGCATACATGCAAGGATAATAAAGGAATGTAAGAATTAACTGACTGAGGCCATGTCTACATGAGAAAGTTGAACTGGTTTAACTAAAGGTGTGAGTTTAAACTGATTTAGTTAAACCACTCTTATTTCAATATAAACCAGGCTTGTTTCAGTTTAGTTTAAGTCAATTAGGAATCAGTTTAAGGTTAGCTGAAATAAACGGCTCTTAAACCGAAATAAGAATGTCGGCACGGGGGGGCTTGCACTGGTTTAACTAAATGGATTTTAAAATCAATTTAACTGCTGTAAACTTTCTTGTGTAGACAAGGCCTGAGTTACTATCAAAAATATCCAGTCTCCCCAGTACTCCAGAGGATGGGAGCAAATGTGTTATCTATCTTTGGGAAAGACACTAGTAGTGAATCTGGGAATTACAGTCCCATGAACCATACTTTAGTACCAGGCAAATGTACTGAAATGCTTATTAAAAGCAGGTTTATGAGACAACTAGAACAGAGGGAATGACAGCTTATTCAAGTATCCTTCCTGGCAAGGCTGTTATTAGGTTCATCTGAGCTTAGGGGCAAAGTTACCCAGCAACCCCCAGCTGCTGTGCAGTGAATTAATATAATACTGCCAAAGAGATTGTATTTTGGCTGATTGCAGTGATGGGTCTTAGTTCCATCTGTTCTCTTCCCCAACCACCCACCTACAGCTCTGTCTGCTGCTGCTAACTAAGCCCCATTTTAGTTTTGTGGTCATATGATGAAAACAAATTAGTTTACCCCATCCGCTACAGCAGACAGCATGCCTAAAACACAAAAACACTATGTCAAAAATTGGAAGTCATTCTGAAATCTGTAACACACACACACACACACACACACACACACACACACACACACACGCGCGTTTAAAAAAATTAGAACTGGACAGTTGTGACTTTCATTTCTGTCTTTGCATTGTCTAACAATGTCAATGCTAGCCATGCACGCAAAGGTTAGCATCATTTAGTGCTGCTGCTTCAGAGAGCCAGATTGAGACGGCTCAGCCTTTAAGGCAACTTGCTCAGGACAGCTATTGATGAGGGTACTAGCAACCCAAACAGACTAGTCCTTGTTGACCCGCTGAGGAACAAACTGGATTATCTGCTATCATTGTGCCTGGCAAACTGGATGGAGAGATAGACTAGGCTGGCTCTTTCTCAGACTGGAACTCCAAGTCCACCTAAGGGCACTGATTATTCACCACTGATACTTTCCTATCTTAATACCACAAAAGTCTCTTGGGTACAAAAGAAAGGAGTGAAATCAGTTCTCTAATCTCCTACTAAAGTTTTTAACTTTTTCTTATGTTAAGGCTCATTCTCTACCACTGCCATGCTAACTTACTGCCTGTTGGCCTTTTGATGGCCTTTCCTGGTCCATGTGTCTGATTAACAGCTTCAATCACTCCCCAATTTTTTTTTAAAGGCCCTCAATATATAACTGGAGCACAACTGAGATGACTGCATCAAGAACAAAAAACTAATCATATGCTGTGGTAGCAGTACATTCTACTGCATCTCGGACAACAAACATATGCAAGGAAGTAAGGGGAAATAAAAAATCCTCAAATCTATGTACAGATTAGCCAAACCTTGGGCCCAGGTGCATAGGAGACAGCAAGTGCTGTGTTCTTGTTTACTCGCTTACTGCAGGTGGGCAGAGTCTTGGCTCCACAACCCCGTCTACTCAGATGAGCCCTTGCGAGGGGCATTGTAATTTGATTCTGCTATAGATCAGCAGCAAGTTACTATCAGGTCCCTTCCCTCGCCAAGTAAGGAGGAAGCAGTGGAGGAAGTATGATTCAGCTATGCCAACAGAAACAGGTTATGCATCACCCCTCGCTCAGAGGGGTGCCTACAGAAACTCTCTATCCCCGTAGAATATACTGCTGAATATACAGAGTGGATTAGGAACCTTTTAGAAGTATTGCAGAAATTCTCCAACAAACTCTTCGTGATTGCCCACAGTGTCTGCCCTCAGACAGTGTAAAAGCAGATTACTTAAACTTCACTGAACCCTTGTGTGGACACTCTCATTCAGAATTATAACATCATCTTAAATCAAAAATTAAATGAAACTGAATTAAGGTGATTTTAATTCTGAATGAGATTTTCCATGTAGGAGTTTAATGCAGTTTAACTATCCACTTTAAATTCACACCTTTAGTTCATTCAGGTTAACTTTTCTGAGTGTACCCAGTAAAACAAGACCCTAATGATGTCTTATGAGTAACTCTGAAAGGAGTCAACTTTGATTTTGTATTAATTTTTGACAGATAACTATTTATTACAGTTGTATATTTTTTCCATTATTATTTACTTACATTTTTGCATTAGTAGGAAATTTTATAAGCTGCACCTCACATGACTTATTTGTTCAAAATGTGATGAAGAAGTCAAAATTCCTAACAAATTCAGAAACAAAATTCTTTTTCAGGACAATCATACTGTGTGATATCCTATTGGTTGCTGGATAGAAAAGAGTGCAATATACGGAGACGTAAGCCTGAATTTAAAACACTAGATAGAAATCCCTTCACACTAGGAACTCATTTAGATCTGCATCCAATGGTGTGGCTGAAAACTCCATCACGGCAGACAAGGGACAAGACTCAGTACTAACAAATATAAATGGGATATACATTAATATTGAGGTAGCTGGATGCAGCCAAATGCTGTGGTTCTCATGGATTCTCCAGCACCCACACTGACTCAACACAGTTTGTGTTTATTTGTGTCAGCAAAAACCTAGCCTAGGATAAGCAATCATTGAAGAGACTGCTGACTACATTGCAACAGCCTGAGCCCATCTCTAATCATAGGGTTTTAATTTCACTCTCCATACATTTTTTTTTTTTTGGTGCCTCTTTTGGAGGGAGAATTGATTATTACCAGTGTTTAGTATCAAAATCAAATCCTTCCCAGCTAACTTATGAAGAGGACTCATTATGTCACATGAGATCCTAACTTTTCCAGCAGGCAGTGAAATAGTCTACACAGTATCGGTATTGACACATCAGTAACAGAGACGGCTGAGTGAACCTGGGAGGATCCGAAAAGGACGTTGTCCAGAACACTTGCATATTTATTAAATGGATACAATTATATGAGCACTACGTTTAAGGTAACTTTTTTCTAGAGGCTTGTACATGCACATCTAGAAAAATTTAGAGTCAAAACACATCTTAAGTAATAGGAAAGGTACTTTCCTTAGATTTACAATAAGGTCTTGGGTTTGACCTATGTCCTCTCTCAACACTCTTAATATACCCAAAAATACAGGTGAATGCTTCCACTAGAGGTAAAGCTATTTCATTAGTGAGCCAAGTGCTTTTAATATTGAGAGTTGGCTGAAGCATATTTTTATGGCCACGTTATATAACCTATTGAAAATAAGGCACTGGACTATTCACAAACCCTTGACTGTATTAGCACTAGCAAGCACCTCAGACTAGACTAAATATTGGACTCCAGTTTGCTTCTCAATCAAGGTTTAACAGATTAATAATTTACAAACTTTCCCAAGTCAGCCCTGCTGGAGGGAGCTGTGGGGGAAAGGAGAAGTGCTTCTCCTTGAGTTCAGGTGCCTAGTGAACCGCTCACTCCATCGTTAGTATTGAAGTGTCTCTCTTTTTTTTGTTTTATTCATTCATTCATTCATTCATGCAAACAGTTCTATAAATCAGGATTCCTGCTGGCCAGGCACAAAGATTTTGCAAGATACTGTTCTGGCCTCATTTTCCTGAAAAGAGCCATACAACACCAAAATTAAATGGAAAGAATAAATATAATTGAACCAGGCCCACATTTCTTACATTTTCAACACTTTTATGTGTGTTTGGGATATGAAATACTCTCCCTCTGAATGGCACTGCTCCCTCTAGCCTCTCCATTGGTGCCAAAACAAAGTTTAGACACAAATTGTTCTTTAGGCTCAACACATTTTTTTTTCTTTTGAGTAAAAAGAACCGTTTTCTCCTTTTAAAAACAAAAGCCACTGTAGAATTGAGGCTAAGAATTTAGTTCTCTGCAGAATATCACTGCCATCTGGAGGAAAGCAGTGATCACAGCTGCCTTGGTGTTCTTATGACTCCAGTTACATCAGATGACTCATATTAACCTGCCACCAAGTGAGCGTGCAGAGCTTGTCACTGTATTCAAAACACGTGCAGTCATTTGTGCTGAGCTGTGGAGAACAAAGAAGCCCAAGGACATGATGAAAACCCAGCTAGAGAGTAGCAAGCTGTTAACTCATCACCCCCGCAAAATCTGAATTAACGCTGTGTTCCCATGAGGTCTGTTGCAGAAGTTCTCAAACTTTTGTGCTGGTGACCCCTTTCACATAGCAAGCCTCTGAGTGTGACCCCCACCATATAAATTAAAAACACTTTTAAATATATTTAACACCATTATAAATGCTGGATGCAAAACGGGGTTTGGGGTGGAGGCTGACAGCTAGCGACCCCCCATTTAATAACCTCGCAACCCCCGAGGCATCTCGATCCCCAGTTTGAGAACCCCTGGTCGATTAGATAGGAGTGTTAATAAACATAGATGGGCCTGAACGAACGCCCCTCAGTGCAAGCACCAGGTAGTTGGGAACTTTGAGCTCGGTTTGCCAAGGGATCTGGAGCTGGGGAAACGTCCTCTCTACTCTGGAGCAACCCAGAGGATTCCTAGCCAAAGCAGTTGTTAAATAGATGCCATACATGCAGGAGAGGACTCCTGAGAGACCCATGCTGCCATGGGAGAGGAAAGAAGATGGCTGCACCAGACAAGGTGCTGGACTGCCCCCTCACTCTGCAGAATTTGCCTGTGTGGATCCCCGGGCACCACAAACTTTCTCTGCACAGACCCGTGTCTGCTAACAGGAGAATGCAACAGAAACTCTGCAAGTCAAAGATCAGGAGAAATCACTTCCCTCCTAGAGGCATTTTCATACAAGGGAGATGACGATTTGTGTCTTAAGAGTGACACCCATCCAAAGGAAGTAATTCAGGATGCCTTCTCCATCCATAGATCTCACAACACTTTGCCAAGGCTGGTAGGTGTTTCATGCTTGTGCAAAGTGTTTTGTCTGGAAATCCTGCCTTCCCAGTGGTCTGAGTCTCTCCATGCTGCCTGTTTGCAGGTGCTGCACTGTTTCTCTTTTAATCACACTCTCTTCCTGGCTGTGGGTCTTCACTAGGCTGCCTGCCTCCGCCATATTTCACATACCACATCCTGAGTCATGACACAAGAGGACAACATTCTTATTAAACTAAACTGTCTCTATACTAAATCAACAATTAAAGAGCTGTTACAACTGCAGAGTAGCATTCTAGCCATGTGAACACAGACTGACTTTCTATGTCCTTCTCCAAACTTTTCCCACCTGCAATGTACACTCCATCCTCCAAGCAAGCAGCAATACATCCATTGTACAGATGGGGAAACCAAAATACAGGAATCTGCCCAAGTTCACATAGCAAGTTAGTGACAAATGTGGGAGCAGAACTCAGGTCTGCTTCTTCCAGGACTGAGCATTATTCACTAGGCCACTGCAGCTTCATGCAGAATAACAAACCTTGAGTAAGAACTTAGTTCCCTTGTACAAAACAAGCAGGAAACAACATCCTATTATTTCACACAGTAGGTTTTCTCTGAAAGATGGCTATGGTGCTGTGTTACATTAGGAGGTGGATTTGGTACCAATTAATAAACAATTAAATGAATGATTCTTACATTCCTTAGTAATAAATTAAGATAAACCTTTGAATTCTTCTACAAGAGGCCATGTGTAAATGAGATCCATTTTTGTCTTCATTATTGTCCAGCATTAATCATCTTCGCTAAAGTTGTATCAGATAAGGCCAGATCTTGTGGTCCACCTTAGGACCCTTTGAAATAAAAAGATTAATGATGATTTTATTTTTAGCCATATACTATCAGGAGAAGGCAGTGACTCTCCCACTAAGGAGAGAGGAAATGTGCAGCAAAAGGGATCTTGTGCTTGACAAGAAAATCAGAGGCTGAGGCTGGTTGTGGTTTAGAGGAAATCCATGCCCAACAGATAGTGATAGAATCCCAAGAAAAAATTACTTAGTTACAGTATACTAGAGATGGAACTCAAGTTTCTAAGATGACCTCTCTCCTGATAATGTCTCAAACTAAAACACAAGATCTAAACACCTCCGAACTTTGGGCTGTTTGAAATCTGAATTTTGTAGCTTGGGCTTTCATTGTAATGTAAGACCAGATGCAGCCTGTGGGCCCAGCAGGTCTGGAAGTTTTTGAGGAGAATTTTGCCATGTCTGTTTTGGTAGGAAGACAAGGTGAGTGAGGTAATAGCATTTTTAAAATGAGAAACAGAATTTCACAGAGACCTTGATATAGGACATAACGTTTTGGAATCCCTTAGCTCAATGTAGTACATCGCGTTTAGGACTGAAGCCCAGATCCTCCAGGTTACTTAGTCAGCTAGCTCCCATTGATTTCAGTGGGAGTTAGGCATGAAAATACCTCTGAAGATTTGGCTCCAAGAGCTAATTATCTGGAAATAGTACCATTCAATAGGTATTCATTTAGGGCCCTTCAGTGAGAGGCATTTGAGGGACTGGGTCTGAGTAATCAGACTTTGAGGTTGAAGTGCACGTGGAGCCGGGAATTAAATTCAGCTCCTTCAACCTGGCCACTACTCCAGGCTGGGCATTTTTCAGTGACAAGAGATTCCCAGGCCAACAGAAGGAAAAATAGCATCAGCTCTGGCCTGACCTGAAGACAAGCTCTGTATAGCTCCCAAGCTTGTCTCTTTCACCAAGAGAAGTTAGTCCAATAAAGATGTTTATCCCACCCTGTCTCTTTAATATCCTGAGACCAACATGGCTACAACACCGCAAACATTAGCTGGGGTATGATTTACGGATATACCATGGCGTCCATACACTAACCACTTGGTTAAGCTGCCTTCCTTTATGAGACCTGGTTCTTTAGGACCAGATTTCCAGGACTCCATGTGCACATTTGTGTATGCCTTTAGCAGAATACAAATTAGGATCATTTTTGCATGTGCAAATTTCAGCAGGAAGTTATTCTGAGTCAATGGTCTATCCTAAAAAAATAAAGGTCCACACATTAAAAAGTGTTATTTCATTTTTAAAAATGAAATAACGTGTAGCTCTTACTCAGCATTTTTCATCCACAGAGCTCAAAGTACTTACAAAGCAAGGCTTATTAACCCCATTTTACAGGAAGTGAAACTGAGACACAGAAAAGTGAAGTTATGTGTTAGGGTTAACTCAGGGTTATGCAGCAGGACAAGTGACATAGAACCCAGATCTCCTGAGTCCCAGTCTAGTGCACTATCCATTGACTCACATTACCTTTTTTAAAAATTCAATCTAATTAGGCTGCAGATCTATCTTCCCGAGGTGTGACATCTGTAAGAGCCTGTATCCTGTCATTTGAAGCCTTGATGTTATTCTTATTACTGAAAGGTGAAGCACGCACTGTAACAAAGGTACATTTAATAGCCTGGCATGTGAGCTGCAGTTCAAGTTGTCTTTGTTGTTGTTGGCACTGGATATATGTCAAGCATGTTAGTGCCAGAAACACCCTTGTTATTCTGCTGTTCCCCACTTCTGAGTTATGGATCCCTCAAGAGCACAAGTGAAAAGTATCCACTTTGCTTACTGTATGTGTGGTGGGAAGTAGGATTTCAGGAATGGCTGAAATGCATTATTAATGCAGAGACGGCAAATTCCACACTGATTTTCTGCTCAAAGGACTCAAGATTTGTACAGGAAAAAAAAGGCAAAGGGGTTTTGTTAAGAATAGGAACTCAAGGTTTGTTTTCTGCCCAGCAATAACACTTGTTGCTAACTAATATCTATTGTGATAAAGGATCTCTCTTCAAAGGGTGGAATAAAAATCCACCATATAATAAAATAATAGCTATGAAAACAGAACTACTCCTACTGCCTTCCAGTGGTTTTATGATCACGATAGTTTTTCCCACCAAATTTATCTATTTCCTGGGGCTGGAGACACTTATCTCTGACAGAATCATGAATGTAGTGTTGGGATTTTTCTCAAATCTCCTTCTTGGATTCTCTGTCATTTTAATTCTACCTGGGTCATAGCTTTCCAAGGGAAGTGATTGAAACCTCATCACCGGAGACACTAAAAAACAGAAGGACAAGGCAGTAGGAAATATACCATAGGGAACAATCCTGCACTGGCGAGCTGGGATGGGCAAGACATACCATAATAGGGCTTATCTGTTTCCAGAATTTATGATTCACTGCACTATTTGTAGATGAGATTGTTAAATATTGGGGTTTATTCATTATAATATTGTTAGGTGGCCTGGGAGATTCTCATAGATACTTTTCCTTCTGCTATATCTACACCAAGAATACATGGTATCCGGAGTCTTTCAGAGATTCCATCAGGATGCTTGATGTAAATGCATTTTTTGTTTGTTGATTGTTTTATATGAAACTTGGATGAAATCAAAATTTTTGGGTTCTAACTGCTTGCTCAGTTTTATGACTTCTGTCACTTAACAGTTATGCACTATTATACCGATTGATCAATTAAGAGCTTGGATGCTGCTTCAGACTTCAGATCTCTCTCCAGAATGCTGCCCTTATGCTGGCATCTTTGCATCAGTTTGCCCTTGTCTAAATTTGTCCCTTTTCAGGAGTGACCACAAGTTGTTACTCTCTGGTGGCTCCTCCTATGTGAAATGAATCAGTGGTATTAATCCAGCCTTTAGTGAAAGCACATCCACGTCACAAACGCTAGCTACCATCAGAAATAGCATCAACTATTACCACTTTTGGAAGCCTTAACCGGGGGCCCAGGAACGAGAAGGACTGACATGGAGTCATGGACATGCCAGGATGCCATGGAGTCAGAACTAGACTTCCTGCAATCATAGATATGGGAGAAACATTGGCTGGGAAGAGTGGAGGAGGCTGGCACTGTCGGTGCCTACATTGTACCTGCTTTGTAGAACTGAACAGAGCTTCTGTCTGCAAGTGGTCCATCTAGCACTAACTTGGAATGCTGTTTAAAGCTCAGTTCCTTAACACTTCCTACTCCTTCTTGCTCTGCTTTGTGCCATTTTAATGTCACACTTCAGACCATCTTCTTCGGCTCTCAGTGAGGCCTGCAAATCCCTACTGCATATACAACAAGCCAGCTCCTTGTCTTGTGCATTTCTGCCCATATCACGAGAATAAATCCACTGGGTGCATTTTTTAAAACTGCTCTTTCAAATATTTCCCCTCAGCTTTAAAAAACGACAAATAAAGTTCTAACCCCTAACACATATTTCCTGGTTGCTCAGAGACATCTGAATTTAAGTCTCCCTAATGAGCAAACACAGCGCATTTAATTTTGTTTATGAAAACAGATTAATTGTGACAGCTAAAAGCATGAGTCAGGCCCTCTCTGAAAGGGTGTGTTGCAGCTGGGGACACTCACCAAACAGAAATGCCTACGAAACCAAAAGAACTCCCACAAGCCAAGCGATGCAGTTGCTCCTCTAACAAAAAAACACTAGTACACACAGCCTGTGGTAATGCTTCCTCGTTGCCTAGCAACTGACTGTTTAGCCACCATCTCCATGGTAAAGCAGAGGTTTTGTGAATGAGCCGTGTAATACATTTGTTTAGCTGATGTCACAACTCTGTGCACGAAACCCTGCAGTCCTTACGCAAGCAGAGCTCTTAGTGAACCCATCCTGAGTATGACCCGTGGGTTTGAGCCCCCTGGGTAGCAACCTTAAAGTCTGGTCATTGTACTGCTCTCTCTGTAAACTGTGTCAAATGATAGAAGTGAACATATATATTTGGGACTCCTAAAATGGGGGAAATGATAAGCTCCATGACTGTAGTTTCAATTCAACTTAGCTGCACCTACAGCATTTGTGAGTGCATCTAGTTTGCTTGGGCAAAATGGGTAACTGCTCAGGCAAATACTGTGGCAAGTTCAAAAGAACCTGGAGGAGGGGCAAGAGGGACTTTAATCTATCATTGTGGCTTTCCAATCCTGGGAGGGTCCAGTTCACCACCTGGCTAGGCTCTCTTAAGCTGAGGTATAAATTGAGGAAGGATCACAGAGATTCCTTTTTTTTTATTTTAACCCAATTTGCCATCCATACTAGCCCACAAGTCTCCACGAGCCAGGGCCTCATCATCTGAAAGGTAAGTCAGAAGGGGCCAATGCACAATTGAGGACATTTACCACATGCCTTTTGAGGAGACTAAGGGTACGTCAATAGTGCAATAAAAGACCCACAGCAGTGCCCCAGCTGTCTTGGGCTCACAGGGCTCGGGCTATGGGGCTAAAAATTACAATGTAGACCTTTGGGCTCAGGCTGGAGCCCGCTCTCTGAGCACCTGCAATGATGGGGGTGGGTCATAGAGCCCACGCTCCACCCTGAGTCCATATGTCTACACTGCAATTTTTAGCCCTGCAGCCTAAGCCCCTCAAGCCTGAGTCAACTGACCCAGGCTCTGAGACTTGGTGCCACAGGTTTTTTATCGCTGTGTAGACGTACCCTAAAGACTTCAGCACTGCAGTGCTGAGCATTGCCGCACCTAGCTTTCAGTCACTCTGCCCAGTGGTATCAGCAGCCCTAAAGTTAGGCCCCAGGTTCCCTGTGCAATGCAGAGGAGAGGTAGGTGCATAAGAATGTGATTCACAGAAGCCAGCAAGCAGATCCGGGAGCCACCTAAGCTAGCCAGTAGCAAATGCTGAGGAGAGGGGTGGGTTTAAACTCCCGCCCCGTGAAGGGATTTAGATGCCTAAGTCTGGGTCAGAAGGAGGCACCTATCTCTGCTTGGGATTCACAGACATGAACTCTGTCCTGAAATTAGGTGCCTAAACAAGGTCAGCCCCTTTTCAAGAAAAACTGAGCAGGTGATAGCACTGCCCCCTTATTGCTTCTAGCCATCTACTTGATGCATTTATTTCAGATGGGGGCAGGGAGGGGAGAGATACAGTTTCTAATCCCCTTGAGGCCTGACATAGACCAGAGATTTGAACCCACATCTTCGGAGAGTGTCTTGACCACTGGGCTATTGAGTGTTCTGGGGTAAGAGTCTTTTAATCTCTCCTGTTGAAGCTGTTTCACTCTGTATAAATAATTAAACAAATCACCAGAACAGGGACTTGGGTCTCCCACCTCCTAAGCGAATGCCCAGGGCCGGCTCCAGGCACCAAGTGAGCAAGCTCGTGCTTGGGGCGGCAGATTCTACAGGGCAGCATTCCGCCCAAGCCTAGGGCGGCATGGCCGCTTTTTTTTTTTTTTTTTTGGTTTGCCGATCCAGCCGCCCTGTTGGGGGCGGCGGCAAAGAGGAGGGGAGCGCCCTGCTGGGAGCGGGCTGCGCACTCCATCTGCCCCAGCCGGTGCAAGCCCAGCAGGGCAGCCCGTGTCCTTCCCTCCCTGCCGACCGGCCCTGGCCGCCCCCCTTCTCTCTCTCCCCCCCGCTCCCTCCCCCGCTTCCCCACTTGCTGGGGCACGTCTGCACCCTGGCTCTGGCCGCCCGCAGGTTTTTTTTATTTAATTTTTTCCTGCTTTGCCGCTCCGGCCGCGCAGCAGGGGTTGTTGTTTTTTTTTTCCTTGGGGTGGCAAAAAAGCTAGAGACGGCCCTGCAAATGCCCTAACTACTGGGCTATCAAGTCATTCTCACTCGTTCTCTGGCCCACTGATTAGTGGATTGGGCCTTGAAGGCAAGCTAGACAGAGAAACACCTAATCTAAGCATCCCTCTGGGACCAAGCTGCTAGGTGATGACAGGACTGAGTGGAAACACCTAGGAATTTTAGGTAACCTCAGGGTTAGGGGACAGCTGAATGGGGGTATTATGAATGCTAGTGATGCCTACATTTTTAGGTACCAACAGTGGCATTTAGGCTAAGTCCCTTTGTGAATCTAGTCCTGAGGTGCTGGACACATTCTCCCATTCTCCTCTCTGAAGCAGCATTCTGTGGTCTGACACAGTGCCACCAGCACCACTGAAGAGTGATCCAGGCTTTGAAATGAATCCATGATTTTAACCCAGTCCCTAGCACATTGCTGACACTCCATAAATAATAACCACCCGCCCTCAGATCATGAGGCCTTTGTTTTTATTTCTCAGTTTCACTGATGTAAATCTGCCCTGTATACATGAGATTGTGCCATGGTGATGAATGATTCTAAATAAGGAGCCACTTAGCTAATGTTTTCTGTACAGAGTTCCATTGTATAGAGGAGGATTAACACACAGGGCTCTGTTCAATCAAAAAATGAGGTAAACAGAAGTTCAGCATTTTTTCTTTTAAAAAAAAAAAAAACTATTTTTTTCCTGCAGGGCGAGTGTGGCAGAAGTAAGGAGACTTCAAAAAGAAAAACAAAAATCACAGGTTATATGTTTGCACAGAGGTGCATGAGTCATATGGAGGGGAAAATACACTGGATATGCACATGAAACTCAGACAGAAGGAAGCATGTTTTCAACCATTGCAGGGAAGCCCTCAATACACGCCAATGTGTATTACCGAAAGTTTATCATACTACTGCAAGCTCATCAAAAATGCAAAGGATTGAACTGGATATGGGGTGCGAGCTCCTTTAAAACCTCACTAGTTTACTGCCAGCTCAATGTGGAAGAAACAAGTCTGCCAATCTACCCCAACAGTAATAAATTCATTTTAAAATACAAATTCCAAATGAATGTTTCACTCATATGTAGTTACCTAAAGTGATGGCATCATAACCAGGCATGTGTTAGCAATGACTGCTGCCGACAACTACAACAGGCCTTCTTTAATAGCCAGTCAGTTAGTTAACTCCCTATACAATCAGGACTGCCAATTTTCATCATTTGGCCTGCTACGCAAAACCATGGTGCAGCTCCTGAAATTAGTCTTCAACTATTACATTTTTTAAAACATCCAGTCTTGCAGGACTGACCCAGGCAATTACTGATGGGAAATAAACTCGCAGCTTTACGTGCAAAGAATATGACTGAGCTCTCCGCTTGCCAAAAGGTGACTAATCAAATGTAGAATGAAAGACTTCATTATCCAGATTGTCCATTATTCAAACTAACATTCAGCTTTTGGCATATGATTGAAGATATTATGGTCAGTCTGTAATCTCAAACATTTAAGCTACTAGCTTCTTCTAGTGAGTAGTAGCTATTACAGCAAGTAGTATTAAAGGATTAGTTGCAACGTACTTTCCAACATAAGGGTGGTAGAACTAGACTCTCATTCATAGCCGTGTCCTTTTAGAGGGAAAAAAGGCTTCCGAAAACTTGTTGAAGGGTATCACAGTACAGTAAAAAGAATAAAACCCTCACCATTTTTAAAGACAAAAGGTAACACTCATCATATTCACGAGCTACCACTATAGGGAGCACCAGTAAAATAATAAATGCAGCTGTGTTCATGCTGAAGGAAGAGTGTCTGCCAGTTCCAGCATGTGCTTACTTACTAGCCCCAAAAGGAGTTGTCCTGGCAACTAAGCAGCTATTCAATATTGCCACGTCATTAAATTTTATAATGTTTAGACTATAAGCTTTTCAAAGCATGGACGGTGCATTCCTACATCCATATATATTCCATACAGCACCTAAAATATGTTGTGCCCTACTGCAATACAAATAATTTTCCCTTGCGACACAGCCTAGCCTATATGTGCACACATGCACACACCCACACACATTTAGCTTGCAGCTATTTAATAGTGCCACATTATTAAATGTATCATCATTTCACAGTTTATGCATGGATGCCAGAGACACTGCAGGAGTACTGGTTCTGATCCTTGACTAACCATTCACCTGGTGCTGTCATTTCCTCCCCTAAAAAATCAGAGAAAAAGTAGGTATAAAACACAAAAAGAAGAACAGGAGTACTTGTGGCACCTTAGAGACTAACAAATTTATTAGAGCATAAGCTTTCATGGACTACAGCCCACTTCTTCGGATGCATATGGGCTGTAGTCCACGAAAGCTTATGCTCTAATAAATTTGTTAGTCTCTAAGGTGCCACAAGTACTCCTGTTCTTCTTTTTGCGGATACAGACTAACACGGCTGCTACTCTGAAACCTAGTATAAAACACAAGCATTCTGATTTAGGCAGTGTTTTACACACATGTTGCAGTGCACCAGTAAATGATGACACAAGATGAAGGGAAAAAAAATTGAGATATCCCATCTCCTAGAACTAGAAGGGACCTTGAAAGGTCATCAAGTCCAGCCCCCTGCCTTCACTAGCAGGACTAAGTACTGATTTTGCCCCAGATCCCTAAGTGGCCCCCTCAAGGATTGAGCTTACAAACCTGGGTTTAGCAGGCCAATGCTCAAACCACTGAGCTATCCCTCCACTCCCCATATCCTGCCACTCCCCAAGGGAGTGGAGAATCAGGTCCTATGTTTTCTCTCTAAGGAAAGCCACATGTATAGGAGATGGGAAATGTCAAGGTCTCATTTTTTTTTTTGGCCACCAATTCAAAATCCAGCTCAGGTTGAATTTATTAGGGAGTGAATGGGTGTTCAATGAGCTGTCTGACATGAAAGCGAGGCGATCTTAGTTTAGTTCCTAGCAGATATGTACTCACCTCCCAAAAATCACTACCACAGCTAGCGCAGGCAGCAGAAAGAGAAATGATTAATTTATCATGAAGCTCAACTACCATAGCTCATCTATAGAGGGAGCTCTTCCAGAGAAGCAACGACGAGGCCTTTCAGCAAGTCAGGATAAGGAAAGCATCTTTATAACAGTGACTATTGTGTTAATGGTGAACAACCCTACAGCATACTACAGTACTACAAAATATTTTGGTTACTTTATTACTTTTTAACCTGTGTGCTTTCCCCCGCCCCTCTGAATAAAGCAAGAGCTTCATTCACCAAGGATGTCCGTTCCGCATCTTTCAACCTCACTAAATGCACTTCCAAACTAAAGACTCTATTTTAAAAAAAAGAGTCTAATAGAAATGGAGACTGTCACTTGGACAAATAAATGACAGGAAAGACAATGTTAGAATATTCCTTGGAAAGATATGCTAGGCATTGTTAAGTGCTTTATATTATTGTAATTCATAGAATAATTGCAGCAAAAGATGAAACTATGCGAAATAGGAATGGTTTTTCATTTTGGTAGCAGCTTGAAAACAAGGCCCCTTATTCCCCAAATTTAATATATTTTGTGGTGAGGACTTGATTGAAAATAGGCCAATTCTGTGCAACTCTGAAGTTTATAATTTTACATTTTCACACATCCTCAAAGCAGAGAAACAGCCATTTCATCGAATTTCACAGAAAAATTAAACCTGAAGGGGTGTAAGTGACTCCATCCCAAACAAAATACCAAAAATGTCAGACAAAATCCTGAGAAAACTTCATCAGTTTTCACCCAGCTCAAATTATACCCACTCTCATGACTAGAGCGCACAGATGGCGGGGTCAGTTTAGGTGGACATATCACCCCAAGGGCTTCATATTGTAAACTCTTTGAGGCAGGAACCATCTTTTTGTTTTGTGTTTGTACAGTGCTTAGCGTAATGAGGTTTGGTCCATGACAGGGGCTCCGAGGCGCTGCCACAATATAAGTAAATAAATAATAACAATAATTTCACCGATGAACCATTTGAAAATTCTATGTCCAACAGTTCTCGATTAAAAAAAACAACACTACTACTTCCATAATCCTAAACTTGGCTCAAACTAGCCAGTCGAAGAAAAAACTCAGCGCTGTAGATTAGTTGGCCTTTCACCAACCAAGTCTTGATTGAAAATCAAATACAGATGTGAACACACACAAAAATGAAGCAATTTCTGCTCATGCAGCAGCCGCCTATTGTTGGCACACTCTGGAAAAATATCAGCTCAAACTGGTACTGTCTGGTACATTCAGCAGCATTCGTGGCAATTATGTGACCGGAATGTTCCTGCGCTCCCCGTTAAGATAAACGTTGCTCTCCACTCATTGATCCCAGCCTGGAGAAAGGAAGGATGAAGGCAAGAGAAAATAAAAAGGACTCAAATGGAGAAGCTGACTTATACTACAGCAAGCCTGTGCAGGAAGCAAGAGCAGCAACCAAGGGGTTCATCCTCCTGTTGTCTCCACCTAATGGAGCCCCTGTGGAAATGGACATCCTTCACAGTGTGATCCCTGCACTGCACACTAGCAAGTGTAGTCTCCAGGAAGTGAGGCACAGTGAATTGGAACAGGCTAGAAAATGGGAAACGCTAAGGGCGCTAAGCATGTTTTTCCTCATCATCCTAAACTGTTCTAAAGATGGTTATGCTTCTAGGATCCATTGCTACAAGGAAGAAAGGGGGCTAGGAAGGAAGGATGATCATGTAAGAGTTTGCAGAGGTTCTTACTAATATTACATCCTCTGTCATAGGACCTGCATTTGTAGAGCAATAGTCTTGATGTTCTGGCAGGTTTGTTACCTTGCTGGCATCTATGACTCTAGAAGTATGCCAGCCAAAAGCAGACCAGTGCTTGATGTTTGTGACTCCAAAATCAGAGATACTTTTCTCAGGACAATAGTGCAGCCCATTTTGGTATTATCTGCCATACTTTGAGCTTGACTCCAATTTAAGGGGAAGGGAACCTAGCACAATATTACTGTAGATTCATGTTGTTTCGTGCCATTGGATGCACCCTCCTGCATCTCCCAAGTGTCCACTCACCAGCCCACTAACATGTTACACCCTGCCTGCTCAAAAAAAAGTGCTCAAAAAGTGAGTTCAGTTAGTGCGTCATCCATCAACAGCACAAAATCCTGCTCAAAGCTTCTTATAGGAATGCAAGGCCAAATGGTTTCTCCCTCTTAACTGGTACTCCCCGGGAGTGGGAACTTGGAACTTCCCTGTGCTATTGAATAGCAATATATTTTCTCCAGACTAATTTTTTTAGAAAATAATTAAGTCTGTAATAATGGGTGGTCCCACAAGCTATAAATTTTGTGCTATGTTTGGCTTCAAGCATGTATGGAAAACAATCTGCTTGTCATAATGGTATTAACCTTCTGAGAACAGGAAAGCCTTAGGGGCAGAAGGGAGAAGGAAGAGATCTTTATATTAAAAAACCTTCCATCACTGTAGCCCAAGGGTAAAATATCAGAGCTGGTTTGTGACTCATCTTTGAATCTATACACTGCTTAAATACCAAACTGCTTTGGTATCTTATGTGGTCATGATAATTATCAACTGGTCGTTGAATTCATGAGTTTAATATGTAATGTTTTAAAAAAGAAGGTTCCTCAGCCATCCACTTCTCCTTTCTCTTTTTCCTGATCTTTCCTTTTTCTCCCCTTCTTTATTATCTTGTATGTCTAACCTCCTTTTTTCCTGATACCACCATCTCACATCTAGGAGCAGTCAGGAACACTGACATTCCAGAAGCACATGGGTTGTCTGAAATAATGGTGGGATGTTTTTTGTATGAGCCCTCAGAAGCCCGGAATAAAGGAACACCTCTCTGCAATGAAAACTGTTGAATGTCTCCAGTTATCAAACACTATCTATCCACAAACCCAAAAGCTATCCCTCCAACTCACTATCACCACCACCAGCAGCCTCAGAAATACCACCAACTTACATCAGTGGGAAACTGATGGGGCCAGCAGCAAAGGAGGGAGACATTTGCCAAGGGACAATAGGTAGCTCCTCCCCCTGGAAGTCTCTGGCATCCATTGGCCAGCTGGCGGAGAGGGGTGCTGATTGGCCTGCATTCCTCAGTTCCCAGGATTTAACTGACATGGGGATCATGTGAAGCTTCTTTCAACTCCATTCTAACAGCCGCTCCTACCCACCTGGTCTAAGGATGGGAATTTGGCCAGACAGATGCTGCTGGTCTAACCGATCGCCCATTTAGGGGGTTAGGAAGGAATTTTTTCTCCCATGGGCCAATTGACAGAGGACCACAGAGTTTTTTGCCTTCCTTAAAGCACCTTCAAGCCACAATGGGTTAAGCAGGAATGCATTTAGTACCTAACTGAGGTACTGGGGTGGAGTTGTTTATTCATTGCAACTTCCAGGTGGTTAAGAGAATAAAATGAACGGTTCCCAGAGGTAAAAGACCTGGGATTTTGATGATGGGCCTTGGGCTCAAGCGATAGGGCGAGACCTTGTGGCTCTTGCAGGCTGACGTCCCCACCCTTCTGCACCCTCTGTCCCCCCTCTGTGGCGGGGAAGGATGCTAGGACTCAGAGAGAGCTGAGTCCTGGGGCGTGCGCTGAGGAGAGCCTACCCCGTGTTATGCATTATATGGTAATGAGCCCTGTAATCCCCACACTGGAACCAATTAACTGCTTGGTATAGGACAGTATGAGTGTTGGCCAAGTAGCACCCCTCCCCGGTGTTAAAGTTTAATAAAAGTTGCACCTGATGCTTAACTCCATGCATGTGTCTGTCCTCATTTTGCCACTGTGTTCACATCAATAGGATGGTCCAACAATGCAGAGTCAGAGCAATTAACACAGATACTGAAATCCCACTCTGGAACTCAAGATTTAGAAAATACATACAGGATCCCCCTAATGAATGTCCCCGTTACTATTCAATTCAGTGGCAAAATTCTGACTAGTTTCAGTAGGATCAGGGTCCATGTGACTCATGGCCAGAAAGGGTTAAAGATCCTGCAAAATAAATAATCCTCAAAAGTCATGTGGGGAGATAATATTTGTGGTTTTGTGTATTTATATATGTCTGAGTAGGGTCGACAATGTAATCAACAGTCCCTGTCTATGCTGTATTCTGATAATTCAGAGATCAAAAGAACATCCTATCATTTAAATGAAGTGTAAACATGGGATATCTCTGTATTCATCTCTCTTTGAAATGTATAGTAAATCTGTGAATGGTGGAGGAACAAGTAAATTGCCTTTTGTTAATTCTATAACTAAGTACCAGTGATGGACCTCCTTCAAAGTCATCCTAAATTACCTTTTGTTCCCTGAGGAACTCCAACTTGTCAAAAGACATGAAATTGTATAAAAGATCCTTAGGTCTTGATTCTGTCATCTCAGATCTGCTTAGGCTTCATCAGGGGAAGTTTGAGTCGCAAGACTGAGGTCCCAGTTATGCTGGTACGCGCTGACTATGATATTTGGACATCGGACTATAACCTATGAACTATTTCTAAAGGAACTCTTTGCAACTACAAAGCTCACCATTTCTGCTATGAATCTGAACCTCAGTGAATTGAACTCATGTCTTTCTGTATATTGATCTTTTAACCATACTCTCGCTCTTTTGTTTTTTAATAAATTTTAGTTTTGTTAATAGGAATTGGCTGTAGAGTGTATTTGGGTAAGATCTGAAACATTCAATAACCTAGGAGGTAATGTGTCCAATCCTTTGGGATTGGTAGAACCTTTTCTTTTATATGATGAAATAAGATTTTCAGGAATCTTCATCATATTTGACTTAGGTACCTGGATGGAGGCCTGAGGCTTGATCACTTTAAGGAAACTCTGTTGTTTGGACTTCTAAGTAACCAGTAAGGTAATAAAGAAGCTGTTTTTATGCTGGCTTGGTAAATCTAAGTATTGGAATATCCATCAGCTTTATGAGGATTGTCTGCCCCATTCTGTGCAGTTCACCCTAATTGAGTGATCACAACTGGCTCCCCACTAGGGCCCTGGTCACAGTCTATAGTGTAATTCTGAGGAGAAAAGGATAGGACAGTCTAATCTGCCAAACCATCACCAACTGTGCATTCAAGCCCTCCTTCCTCTTTTTTGCTGCAGTGCCCAACAGTACAGTCTACAGTAATAGATACATAGATAAATTGACAACAGCAGAGTCAACAGTAATAGATAAATATTGTTATTTAAAATAATATTTTCAACTGTCTACATTGTTGACACATTACTGAGGAGACCCTCAGAGCCTGGCTGGTTTCAGCTATCTACATGGACACTCTCCAGCCCTGAGCCATCCCTCCCCTGGTACAGAGCTGAATGCAGAGACTGACAGGAAGGAGCTTATGTAGGGTTACCATACGTTCGGATTTTCCTGGACATGTCCGGCTTTTTGGTCCTCAAATCCCAGTCCGGGAAGAATTTCCAAAAAGCCGAACATTTCCAGGAAAATAGGGAGGCATGGTAAGGGGACCCCCTCCTCCCCAGGCTCCAACTTTCCCGGCTCCCGCCGCTCTTCACCGCATGCTGGGGCCAAAGCAACTTCCCCAGAGCAGCAGCAGCCGGAACCCGGGGAGGAGGCGACTGCACGCTCGGATGCCGCCCGCTGCCTCTGTGCCCCTGCAGATCGGGGGAGATGTTAGTTTTGCTGCAGCCACTTGCACTCGGGCAAAAGACACTCGGGGGACCCCGAGTGCAAGTGGCTGCAGCAAAACTAACAACTCCCCCGATCTGCAGGGGCACAGAGGCAACGGGTGGCATCCAAGCACGCAGCCGCCTCCTCCCTAGGCTCCAACTTTCCCGGCTCCCGCCGCTCTTCACCGCAGCAGGGGCTGAAACAACTTCCCCAGCACAGCAGCAGCTGGAGCCCGGGGGCTGGGAGGGAGGAGGGCAAATGCAGGGTGCTCAGGGGAGGGGGCAGAGTTGGGGCAGGGCCAGGGGAGGGGAAGGGGCAAAGTTGGGGCAGGGGCGGGGCCCCGTGGAGTGTCCTCTTTTTTCAGTATTGAAATATGGTAACCCTAAGCTTATGCCCCAGCTCCAAACCTCGTGCTGCTGGAGGCCAGCTCAGCTCCTGGTGCAGGCTGGGATAGCCTTATGGGAGGCACCGTGCACCAGACTGCCCATACCTCCTATAGACTTTGCTACAGAACCTCCCCAGTCATTCACTTTTTCAGCACAGAATGTCCATCCCTGTCCCAGGAGATACCAGGTGCAGGTGAACAGAGAGACAACAAAGCCATCTTCATGCGTGGCAGGGAAAGCTTTCTGAGGCAGGGGTATTCTGGGCTGGGATGCAGAGGGACAATGAGTGGCTTTTTTGCACTGGTATAGCACTGGGCAACTCTGCATCAGCCCTCCCTCCACACAGTGATGAGCTGTGAAAATCTTAACAACCGGTTCCCTCCTCCTCAGCCCACGAGGGGGTCGTGGTCCGCCCCCGCCCCCCGGGACTCCTGCCCCATCCAACCCCCCGCGTTCCTTGATACCCTCCCCCGACACCTGCCCCATCCACCCCCCTTCCCTGTCCCCTGACTGCCCCCCGCCACTACATCCAACCCCTCCTCTCATTCCTGATGGCCCCCTGGGACCCTTGCCCCATCCAACCACCCCTTCTCTCTGTCCCCTGACTGCCCCTGGAACACCTGCCCCTGACTGCCTCCCACCGCCCCATCCAACCCCTGCTCCTTCCTGACTGCCCCCCGGGGCCCTTGCCCCCATTCAATCCCCCTGTTCCCTGCCCTCTGACCGCCCCGACCCCTATCCACCCCACCACCACCCTATCCACCCCACCACCCCGAACTCCCCTGCCCTTGCTCTATCCAACACCTCCTCCCTGCTCCCTTACCACGCTGCCTGGAGGTGGCTGGTGGTGCTACAGTCACGCCGCTTGGCCAGGGCTGGGGCCGCAGGACCGGAGTCACTCGGCTGGGGCCGGGGCCGGGGCCGCGCCTCCCTGAAACCCTCCTCGCACCCTCCCCACCCCAGCTCACCTGCGCAAAGCCGCTGCTTGCGTCTCAGCCCTCCCAGGCTTCCTGCGTGAACAGCTGATTCGTGGGAAGCAGGGGAGGGGGAGGAGAAGAGGGGTGGAGCGTTCAGGGGAGGAGGTGGAGGTGAGCTGGGGGCGGGGCGGAGAGCTGCCAGAGCTTTACCGGTTGTTAAATTTAAAAGCCCTTTTAGAACCGGTTGTCCAAGTGCTGCATGCAGGAACTGAAACAGTGTGTATTAGCAAGAGTGTTGTAAGCAAGACACAAGAAGTAATTCTTGCGCTCTAGTCAGCACTGATTAGGTCTCAAATGGAGAATTATGTTCAGTTCAGGGTGCCACATTTCAGGAAAGACATGGACAAACTGAAGAAAGTCCAGAGAAGAGCAACAAAAATGATTAAAGGTCTAGAAAACATGACCTATGAAGGAAGATTGAAAAAAAAATGGGTTTGTTTAGTCTGGAGAAAACTGAGAGGGGATATGATAACAGTTTTCAAGTACATAAAAGGTTGTTCAAAGAAGGGGGGGGAAAATATTCTCTGAACCTCTGAGAATAGGACAAGAAGCAATGGGCTTAAATTGCAGCAGTTTAGGTTGGACACTAGGAAAAACTTCCTAACTGTCCGAGTACTTAAGCACTGGAATAAATTGCTTAGGGAGGTTCTGGAATCCCCATCATTGGAGATTGTTAAGAGCAGGATAGACAAACACCTGTCAGGGATGGTCTAAATAATAGTTAGTCCTGTCATGAGTGCAGGGGACTGGATGAGATGACCTCTTGAAGTCCCTTCCAGTCCTACGATTCTATATTCTCATGTAGAGTGTTCTACATAAAACTTTCACTTCAAAATAAAATTTAAACCAGGAACATTCAAAAAGAAATGCTCTGGTTTTGCTCTTTTAATAAAAAATGACTGTTTAATGTGGCACAATAAAAAGCAAAAATGCTGCAGAGAACACTTACTAAACCGACTTCAGACCTTCAGAGCCTGCAGCCTTCAGAAGAAAGTGGGGGAAGAGGAGGAATCCAGTCTGGTATTCTGGGAGCTATGCATACCAGGTTTTATTTCTTTTGGTGAGACCTGAAGTACAAAGTCCTGACGAGAGAGACATTTTGAGTGCACTAAGAAGGTATTGTTGCAAGCTGGGTGGTAGTTCATTTTGGCTGGAATTCAAAGTACAGTGGAGACTGTGCCATAATGAAAACAAAGAGAAGTTGCTGAATTACTTTTCGCCTGTTAACTCTTCAAATGCTGAGCCCTTTTTCAGACTTAATGCTTGGAAGGACACGCTACACACACACACACACACAAAGATCTAATAAATCTGGCATAAAGATATAAAATTAGCACCTATAGCACCTTTCATTTGAGAATCTGAAAGCACTTGATAAATATTAACTAGTTAATCTGTAAAACAACTCAAAAAAGTAGTGAGGTGGTATAATCTCCATTTTACTGATGGAGAAACTGAGGCACAAACCAGTTAAATGACTATTCCAGATCATGCAACAAGTCACTAACAAAACTAGGAATAAAACCCAGGAGTCCTGGCTCCCAATACTTTAACTAGTAGAATATACTCCTGCTCAGATATTGGTTCCCATTTCAGATATTGGAGTAACAGAGATACCACCCAGCTTTTAAAATTAGCCATTAGCATATCAAGGCTGGTTTTCTCAGTCTTTCCTTCCCTTTCTAATACTTGCTTTGTTTGATTGGTATGACCATTACAGCCATCACACCCCGGGAGAGAAATTATGATTAACTGACTTAAAAAGAACTCTTTCCAGTCCCGCTCTGTTCACTGTAACTCTTCTCCAACATGTTCTCAATATCTTCTCTGAAGCCAGAGGATGGATTGAGCTGGTACTCAGTGGTATCTCTGCACCAGCACTTCTCTGGGGGCCCCTTCAATTTCTGCAGAATTTAAGCTTTCATTAAAAGGAAATTCAATTCCTAGCCATCTTGGTTGTGAGGAAAAACATCCAAAAAACAAGTGACCCATTAAGTGTTCTCCTTCAGAGTCTGCACATAGAGGAATGGAGCATTCTGGTGTGAGCTGGCCCTAGTCATCTCAGTGGGTGTTGACTCTAACATCTAAAGATCAATAACTATGATCATTTTAGCTGAGCCACCCAGATATTTGCAAATAGAGAGCTCGAACAGACTGGTGTCTGTCCATTCTTCTCTTGTTGCAAAAAGAGAAGTTCAAACTAGGTGCTAAAACCTGCGCCGTGGAGTTCTGTGATGGCTTTGTACATGGTGTGTCTGAAGCCATTCACCTGGTCATCTGTTCTGGTAGGACTCTCACTCCCCTCATTGTTTTAGTTCCTCTCTTCTGCCAGCTCCAAAGTGCTCTTTTGTGGGCTTGGAGGATTTCTTACAGTGTATGGCTCCAATACCACCTCCCACATGGCAAAATATACATCAGGCATGGAATAAACTGAAGAATTTAAGGTCCCAGCTTGACAGGATAGAGCCCATGCTGTGATTTGGACTTTTAGAGCTTTATTTCATCCTGAAGCCCTATAAATTCTGATTCCCTCCTATCATTTATCTACCACGTAGAGGTGGACACAAAGTGCATTCTGCTAGTCTTGATAATCTAGGGACGCTCCTGCCACTTGTAATGCACTACAGACAGTCACAAGTAGCTTTCCCGACATTAATTAGAATGAGCCGCACACAGCACCTCTCTTAAAATACTTGGTATCCTCCAATCCAGGTACTATTGCCTTTTATGCCAGTGATGAAATTTCAAGATGGGTGGAAACCAACCAAGAGAGCCAGAGAAGCCAGCTGTAGTTTACAACGATCATATATTGGATATTTCTGTTTTCACAGCTCTTACAAATTCAACAGAGAAGCCACCAGAGTTTATAATGATGGCGAACTAAAAATACATCTCAGAAATGAATACTCTAACTCATGATAATATTTACAAATGCCACCTGTCTACCTATGGTCTATGCTACTCATGATCTTCCATGAGTGCAAGGCCCTTAGTAACCTTACACTAGGGCATAAGTGAAAGTAGTGTGGAGGCATCTATACTCAGTGCAGATTCTGGAGCTGTAACCAACTTCCCACCATCCCCTGTTCAGACAGCAGAGTTCAGAGATGGGGAGAATCAAGCCGGGTGAGTAAGCACAGCCCTGAGAAAAGGGTGGTGTGTAAACTCGACCCTGCACAACTAAGAGAAGCCCTACATGGCACTGTGATTCAGAAATATCCCTCCAGATCATAATTTCTCACTTGCTGCCCCCTTGGTCCAGAGAGATAGTAATTTGCTGCGGGCATAAAAGCCCCACCCTTTGCTGATTCAGCTACCCAGACCACTGAGTAGAAGGGATGAAGTCATGACTCTTCTGATTGCCTCCCGTTCTCCAATCAATTGCTCCAATGATAGGAATACGTTGTTAGCATACAGTGCTTCCCCCTACAAACCTGGACTCAAGGTCAGGTAGCCCATGCAAACAAGCAAGGGGAGTTCTTACTCCCTTGTGTGGGCATGAAGCCCAAAATTAATTTAAAAAAAATCTCCAACATCATTTAATGGACTCTAAATTTTCAGTAATTTTAACTATCCCTACAAGAGATCCAGGTATCCATATTGGCAAATAGACATCACTACTAAGAAGAATTGAGGCCTCAAATGTGAGTCCCTTTCTCAAATGAATAGCAAGTAGCTAGACATCTTAAAAACAGACAATGGCAAAATGCAACAGAGGGTCCTGTGGCACCTTTGAGACTAACAGAAGTATTGGGAGCATAAGCTTTCGTGGGTAAGAACCTCACTTCTTCAGATGCAAGACAGACTTGCATCTGAAGAAGTGAGGTTCTTACCCACGAAAGCTTATGCTCCCAATACTTCTGTTAGTTGCATCTGAAGAAGTGAGGTTCTTACCCACGAAAGCTTATGCTCCCAATACTTCTGTTAGTCTCAAAGGTGCCACAGGACCCTCTGTTGCTTTTTACAGATTCAGACTAACACGGCTATCCCTCTGATAAATGGCAAAATGGTTACATGAGGACCATTAGAATGGTTGGTTCAGCGTGTGTAACTCCAAAATTGCATGCTGAAATCCAAATGTTTCACCGGGCACTAGCCTCTGTTTTTGCATCTGACCACACCCCAAAATTGGACACTTAGTACCTCTCTGTTTTGCAGAAAACCCCTCACTCAAACTGGTAATTCTGCATCCAAATATCCCAATTTTACACTTTAGCATTTGTATGCCTCGGGACATACAAAAGTGAGCATCCAAATATGGAGTCCAAGGGTGAAAGTCTGGAACTGGGTGACATAGAAAACTTTTACATGTGGTAAATGTGATGTAATAATCTCATACCAGATCTTTTGCAGAGATTTCAACCATTATAGCAGAAGGACAAGACCGAGCAGCTGTGTGTAAGTATATATTCTCCCCTGGCTGTGCATGCATAAATCTTACTAAATTTAATGGGAATTTTGTGGCAAATATACCCATATAATATTTAATTCTGACACGTTTTATGGACAGTGCTCCAGTGTTTTTCTGCAGTGTTAGCAATGTTCTACACTATCACCTTATAAAAGTGTTCATTGCTGCTAGTAACAGAGTGTCCTGTGGCACCTTTAAGACTAACAGATGTATTGGAGCATTAGCTTTCGTGGGTGAATGCCCACTTCGTCGGATGCATGTAATGAAAATTTCCAGGGGCAGGTATAAATATGCTGGCAAGAATCAGTCTGGAGATAACGAGGTTAGTTCAATCAGGGAGGGTGGGGTCCCTCTGTTAGCAGTTGAAGTGTGAACACCAAGGGAGGAGAAACTGCTTCTGTAGTTGGCTAGCCATTCACAGTCTTTGTTTAATCCTGATCTGATGGTATCAAATTTGCAAATGAACTGAAGCTCAGCAGTTTCTCTTTGGAGTCTGGTCCTGAAGTTTTTTTGCTGTAAGATGGCTACCTTGCTGCTAGTGACACTACTACTCTGATGTATTATTCCAATTTAATTCTGTTAGCAAATTTCCATAATTTCCTTGGAGTATCAAAATTCTATTAGCACATAACTATACATCCTATACTATTCTATTAGCACATAACTATACTAATACATTATCATTAGTGACAGTATATGATATAATTCACAGACAAACAGGCATGCCGTCACTCTGATGAATAGAGAGATTCATGCACAAAATTCCAATTATAACATTAATGGCAACAAAACACATCTCTGGCACGTCAAGTTTCTAAAATCCAAAATACAATTAATGGAATGCTAAAGCTGCCACTAGAACCCACAAATGTACCAAAATTCACAACCAAAGAGCGACCGTCTGAGATTTGTATTTTATACATTGGGCCACATTGTAAAATGGCATTCAAATATGCACCCACAGCATTTGCAAGAGTGTCCACTTTGCACCTTCATTTTCATCTGCAAAGTGGGTACGTATACATGCACCCATACATTGTGGGTGCCCAGCTGTGCACACACACGCAGGGTTTTTCTTGTGCAAATTTTGAATTGGCATATGTTGTGGGCACAATTTTGGAGGCCCTTCAAAACCGTGATCCATAATGTTTCATCTGAAAGCTGTGGGATCAACCCGATTTCTAACATTGCAGTGCCAGCACCAGAGAACAACTCTTGTGTCTCACAGAGGACACATATCCCCAAGGGGCATGTAATTTAGGGTATGTCTACACAGAAAAAGTTGTGCATAGGCTAGCCTACCTGAGTTTGAATTCTGCTAGTAATGGTAACAATAGACTAGTGAAAACAACACAGCAAGTAGTACAAGCCCTGCACAGAATCTGGATACTTACTTGGCTCGCTAGCCCCTGCTGTGCTGTTTTCGCTACTAGTGTTACCCACGCTAGCTGGATTCAAGCTACCTTAGGTAGGCTGGCCCATGCACAGCTTTTGCTGTGCAAACATCCCCTCAGAGGCACGCTGATCTAGTGAATTACAAAGTCCACTCCAGACACTGTGTAATAAGAGTGGAAATTTGGTGTGATCATGATAGCAGCTCTTCAGAGGTCTCTTAGTAAATTAACGGATTCGGCCCAGATTTGCAGACGTCTGAGTGCAAAATGTGCCTGCATCTACACTCGCAATTACTGTGATTGTATATGCAAATGGCGAGTTAGGCATTTAGCTGGCCATTTGCTCTCATAAATATCAGAGTTACATATGCAAGCTCAATCAGCGCATATGCACATTATGCATACAAATACATACGTATGTTTTGCACACAAATACTGAACACCTCTCCATAAAGTTCAAGCCGGCTGTTTTCTTTCAGTTACAATATAGGGGAACCCCACATGGAGGAGTTGAGGAGAAGCAGCACGTAGGACAGTTATGTCTTGAAGGAGCAAGCAGGAGCAGGAGAGTAAATGAGGGATAGGTGTCTCATGGAGAAGACCATGTGATCAACAATATGGGAAAACAAGGAGGAAGAGCATGGAAAGGAGAGATACTTCTTAAACCGTTATTCTGCTGGCTCCCCATCTCCTCTCCAAATATCCCCTGGATGAAAGCCTGGTAGCACACATTGCCTCATGTGTATCTTGTTTATTGCTGGCCTGCATTGCTTCCTTTGGAGTTAGACCAAACCCATTGTGAATGTATGAGAAATCTAGACTCACTCGAAATTCTCCTTTGGAATTGGCAGAGGTGACCTTGTGAATATGTTATTAGGAATGCTCCATTTGGTTTAACAGATTAATCAGAAAGGCTCCATAAATTTCAACTCTCATCTATACTAAAAACTCACACTCTTTGGAAATACAGAATGTTTCAGCGCTATTGGGCTTTTTCTTAAAATTTATCTCTCTGTAGAATTAGGTATCTTGACAATTTGGCCCCACAGAAACATGTATCCACCAGGATTCCTCCAATAAGTTTGAAACCTATATATTTGTAATGATTTGCAAAGTCAAAGAAGAATATAGCAGAAGTGATAACATGGTCCAAGGAAAGGATAATAATAAAAGATACAACAGGAAGAAATAGTGTACAGAATAGAGTCAGGATTATTTGTTGACACCAACTTCCAGCATGCCCCTGGGCAAGTCACTTAACCTTTGTGCCTCAATTTCCCCATCTGAATACAATATATATTCAGTCAATATAATAATCCTTACCCTATCTCATATGAGTATTGTGAGATTAAACTTATTAATGTCTCAAGGAAATGAAATGGATGATCTAATTGGTATTTTCCATCTGTTAATGTTAGCATTCTATGAAGTAAAATTTTTGATGGCTGCTGCATGGAATATTTCTAATTGAATTGGATTCCTTATCTGATTTTTGAGAGGAAGGATGGTCCTGTGGGTAAGGCACTGGATTGCGATTCAAGACATCTGCATTTAAATCCCATTCTGCCACAGATTTTCTGTGTGACCTTTGGCAAGTGACTTAATCCCTCTGCACCTCATTTTCCAATCTGTAAAATGCAGATAATAATCCTTCCCATTTCCTACCCTTTATCTGTCTTATCTATTTGAATATTAAACTCATCATATCAAGCCCCGTCTTTTATTATATGTTTGTGCAGCACCTAGTACTATGGGCTCTATTCTCAGCTGCGGCTTCTAGGTGCTGCTGTAATAGAAGTAATAATAATTTTGGTGGAGGGATTAGTGGAGTTACTGTTGGGTTGGTTTTGTGGCCCATTTCCAATAAATCACTTTTTGGCAACTGCTCAGCATTTACAGAAGAAGTGTCCTGTGGCCTCCTTTGAGACCCTATAAACCAAGTTTTGTCATGGGAAGGGATTGCTACCACAGTTACAAAACTCTGGAAAGACAGAATTTCTAATGGAAACACTGACACATCTTTACCAGAGCATCACAAACACATTGCCATAATGCTAGGAAATTACTGTTATGATAGGAAGTGGTTCATATGGCAGACAATGCCAGTAAAGTCCTATAAAATGTTCATAAACTTTTCCAGAACCTCAGCCCTGGGTATAATAAGCAAAGAAAACAGCAGGGTGAAGGCAAGATATTTTTCTTCTTCTTTGTTATAACCACAGATAGTTCATTCCTATGAATGGCACCTCCACACATCTCTTCCCTCAAATAACCCCACTATCACTGAGTGCAGATAAATAGCTATCTCACTGAATTAGCTTAGATTTTCCTTATGAAAGAAAAATGTGGATGCTATAAAAACCTCTGGGCTCAGATCCTCAGTTGCAGCTCAAATGCAGAGTGTGTAGGACAAAGAGAATTTACAGCCCCCTCTTATACCATCCTGATACTGCTCTTTGCATTCCTTCCTCCCCAAGAGGTCCTTTAACCCTGAAAAGGCCCAAAAATATAGTCCAGGATTGCCTTAGCATAGGGTCATCTGGACATGCCACTTTGTCTAACCACATCCCCTTTTTTTCTCTCACAGCAATAACACAGAAGGTATTCGCCCCAGAATGATCCCTTTTCGGCAGTGGTTGTTCTCAGACTGATGATGACCACGAGATGGATAACGCAGATGGGCAGATACGGGACTGGCCCTGTTGTTCCCAAGGATCATGAACACGCCTATCCATCCCACGTCCCAGCAACCATGACGTGACAGAGCAGCCGCCCAGGACAGCCATTGGGTGGGGTGTCACTGATGCCTTTCCACTCTCTTTCACATGTGAAAGGGGAGAGTGAAGAGATGAAAATAACTGAAGCTATTAAACTAAGCTGCCAAAGGCTCTGCCCTAAAAAGAACCCCCGCCCCACCTCTCCCTCCCACTCCAACAGAACAAGTAAATAGTAACAAGCAAAATTGTTACCAGACCCTTCAAACATGCTTGTTTCCACTTAAAAATCCTAGGGCCCTTCTTTTTCTTTTTTTTTAAATGAGAGGCATTTGTAATTTACAAATGCTAAGCTCTAAATTGCCTAGGCTCATTTATGATCTCTAGGTTCTCATGGGTGTTTATTCTGCACTGGAGGTTCCAACTGATCCATTGCAAGTCTCCAGAAATGTTTGTTTCTCATTTGTACATACACAAGCAATTATTGGTAACCAAACCCATAGCTGAGGAAACTTACTTCATAACGGCACAGACACTTTTAGACCCTGGCTGACCACAGACACACTGGTGGATAATTTAGAATGATAGGACACCATGACATCAGCGTGAGTTGTGTCTCAAACATTCTGCCAACAGCAGAAGAGATTAATCCATATGAAATGATGGAAGGCTTTTCCATATCTGCTCAGTTTCGTGGGCCTGGTATTTATATTCATTCCAACAAGAAAGAAAAACAGACATATTTCAAAAGAAGTTCAGTCATAATGGATACACAATGAACAATAGGTGAGAATTCAATGTATGGGACTGGTTTATTCCTGGCAATTTAGATGGAATATTGTACATGTTTTATTACATTTGTGTTGTTTGTTCCTACAGATCATGGACCTGTTCTTCTGAACTCACTCCAATCTTACAGAGGTGTTACTCCATTCATTGAGTTACACCAGTGAATGTGAGATCAGAATCAGGCCCAATGGGCCCCATCATGTTCCTTTTAAAGCAATGGGGAAATCCGTTTGACTTTATTGGCAGCAGAATCAGATAATATGTTACACATATTTTACTAATACAAATAAATAAATAATATTTTTAACACACAGGGCTGGCTTTTCAGCTGGTATATATTGGCACAGTTTCACTGAAGTCAATGGAGCTATGCCCAATGGCTATCCTTTTTGTTCAACAATGCCCGTTCAATCTAGCTCCAGATAAAAGACTTTACAAAACCTAACATCAATAACATTGCCATTAATTTTTTCAGTTCCAAAAATCTGGTTTTTGTTTGGATGTAAACAACCAATTGCTGTGCTTGCAACACAAATGTTTCAACATTGTGCCTGGGAATGAAAACCACAAAGTAAAAGTGACCAGAAACTGACTTTAAAAAGGCACACTTTTTGTCTTTATGTGTCTTTGGTGAAGCACTTAGCATGCCTCACAGTGACATAAAATAGGTACAGTAAATAATAAATACAATTATAATAATTATTATTAAAACAAGACTATTTTTGTTATTCCAGTTGAACGTGATGCAAAAAGCAAACAACGGTGAAATGCAAATTGGATTTGTCAAATTCATTCACTTTAATAATCTACAATTTTATTAATAGGACAGAAACAATTTTTTTTAACAAAGTGCAAGCATGATTATTTTCGCTTAAGTGCTCCCTTTATGAAGGCAATGTTTTTGTTGTTGTTTGTTTTGAGTCTTTTGTTTAACTAGAAAATAAACACTTTTTACTGGGCTATTAATGGTGGCAGCAAGGCAAGGAAACACCAGCAGTGATTCTAACCCACTCACTAGAGCAATGTTTCCGAGTTTCTGTTGCAGGAATGGGTGAAGTATTACAAATACAAGAAGCTGCATGCAGGGCTGCCTTATAAATGTGTATACAAATGTGGTGGTCATGCAGTTAAGCAGGGCCAGTTTTTGAAAAGTGCTCAGCTCTCAGGCACCTAAATTATTTTCAAAAACACTCAGCCCCCAGAAACTCCCACTGTTCTCCATGGAAATTGCGGGGGCTTAGCCCTTTTCAAAATCTGACCCGTTGACTTGAGCAGGGCCAGGATTTCACCCATAATATTTAGTGCTGGGAAGAATTAAGAAGAGTTAAGTTGTAACACATTTTAATACGACTGATCTATTTATTGTGCAAATATCCATCACTTTTGAAAACCAGGGGCTAATTACATTCTTATTTTAACTGGAGAACTCCAAATTATCTTATAAACTAACAAATTTGCAAATGTGAGTACGCTCTACTCTTTGGAAAGCACAGATAGGCAAGTATGGAGCTGGTAATGTGAAGGTATAAAGATACCACAAGGTATAAAGGGCCTGATCCTTTTTACTTACTACCATGAATAGTCTCATTGAAGCCACTGGGGCTACTCACTCAAATAAGAGCTATAAAAACATGTAGGTTTGCAGGATCAGTTTGTATACACCTTGTGGGATTCCTCTTTCCAGTCCCTACATGCCTACTAGGAAAAATTTATTCCTGTACAAAGCACAGCACAAGGCATGGTTTTATGTAGGTCACTACCAGAGAGAGGCCCAAACCTCAAAATGGAGCATAAATGGGACATAGGCCCTGGGCTGGTGCCTGCAGGAGGGCTGAATTTCACACACAAGCAAACATCTGTCTTGCATTAGTATTTGACTGACTGCAGACAATTATCCTGCTTTCTTTACTCAAGTGATCAACCCTATTGATTCACGTCAGTAAGGCAAGCAGGATTTGGCCCTGGATTTTGAGTCTTTCAGAAAGAAACAGCCACTCTCACTGCACGGTGGGTCGCTAAGGGGGATGTGCCTGAACCAAGAAGTTCAAATCTGGACGTGACTACAGTAGACACTCAGAGTTCTGAACAGCTCGGGAATGGAGATTGTTCGTAACTCTGAAATGTTTGTAACTTCGAACAAAATGTTATGGTTGCTTTTTCAAAAGTTTACAACTGAACGTTCACTTCATACAGCTTTGAAACTTTACTATGCAGAAGAAAAATGCTACTTTTAACCATCTTAATTTAAATGAAACAAGCACAGAAACAGTTTCCTTACCTTGTCAAATCTTTTTTTAAACTTTGCTTTTATTTTTTTAGTAGTTTATGTTTAACACAGTACTGTACTGTACAGTATTTGCTTTTGGGGGATTTTTTGAGGGGGTGTGTGTCTCTGATGCTTGATTGCGTACTTTCGGTTCCAAATGAGGTGTGTGGTTGACCAGCCAATTGATAACTCTGGTGTTCATAGCTCTGAGGTTCTGCTGTATGCTCAAAGATATCTGAGGAGATTTGGATCGGGTGTTTTAGATCCATCTCTGGGACTGATGCAGATAGGAGTGTACCATCAACTGACCTTCAGACCACTTTTCAGAGTACCAGGGAGAGAGGGGATGTTCTTGGAAATCTTCTATCCCCATTTTGGCCAGGAGTGAAACTGCTCAGCATCTGAGATAAGATGAGATCACAGAAATGGAAATACTTTCAAAAGGACCACCTCCCAGTCTCTACATTTGCACCCATCATTGTATGTGCCTAAGTATTTCAAGGCACAAATAAAAAATATTTAATAGCTCTCTCTCCCTAATTTGCGGTTGCAAATGTGTTTCACTCAAGCAGCTAGATGTCAAAATTTGCACCCACAAATGATGTGGATGTTAAATATTGTGGGCACATATTTAGAGGCATTTTTTAAAATGTTCTTGCTAACACACTGTACAGCATTAATAGAGTAGTTTGAAATCAAATTATTTTACTAACCTTTCACTAAAGCTCACTGAAGCTGTGTCATTCATAAGCCAGTCACTCAAAAGCAAAATTTGTGTCTTCTGCAGTACATGAGCCAGAACACACTGCAGTCGGGTTGAGCCTAACAACATATTATTAATTTGTTAGTTAAATAAAAGCAAAACTCACATTTCAGTCAGTGATAAGCTACAGCCAAAACTTTTGAAGCTATACTGAACCCCAAATCTCTAACCTTTGGATAAGTTCAAACTCTGGACCGAAATCCAGCTGCAAATTTCACAAAAAAACTCTTTTTCCTACAATGGACCACATCAGAACTCTGGATCCGGATATTCAAAAATGTAGATCCAAATACAAATTTTGCATCTCGAGCTTCCGCTTTCTAATCGGATGCCCAACGCATGCTCAGATAAAAGGCATAAATTTATTTTGTTCACTTCTCATATCTATTTGAGAAACAGAGTTCACCCCCATCAAAAAACAAGGCTGTGCCATTCATTTCGGCAGGAGAGCTGTTCCCCATACAGAATCCATTGACTCTACCCTAGAAGTATTCCTGCCACCAGTGAGGCTAGTTTGTAGCTGGTCATTGAATCATACAGTTCTAGATCATGAACTGCTTGATGCATAAGGTAAGAACCTGAGTCTAGGGCACAATTCTTTAAGGGAAGCATAACAACATCTGAACTTCCCCCACAGACAACAGATAAGGAGAACAGCTCCCATTTTTCACTGCCCCGTCAGCCTCCATGGTAGTCTTGATATGCAGCATTTTGTCATTTTTAATTGTGATTAAAAGATGTGCAACCACACCTTTAAACACCATCTATATCAGACAGCTCTAACAACCAGAACAGAGCTAACAAAGGATGACACAGTGTTAACAAGGGGACTTTTGATCTCTCAAGTGCACTGTATATCAATTTCTAAGTGCACAGAGTCCCTAAGTGCCCTTTATTCCAGAAAGACTGTTTGTACAAATGGTGATATAGGTCTAAAGGCAGCAGTCTGAAATTGCCTTCTCCAATATATATTTGTTTACCAGATGAGAATAAATATTCAGTTATATTGTGGTCACATCTACATCTCAGGAGAAGCCCACAACGTACCTAAGGACAAGCACAATATATGCAGACTAGATAAACATATCAAATTTGGAGATATTTCCAACTGAAAAGCTGTAGATTTTTCTCTGCGTTGTCAAAGAACAGCAACACACAGTCACTTTTGTTCCTGCTGTGCCATATGTGTTAAATTATCACTGCCAGAGGAAATCATCAATAATAATCAAAACAGTGGTTTGTCTGGATTACAAGAAAGAACTGGATTAGTCTGACCATCAATAACGTTTGCACCTGTGTACGCAAAGTACAATCAGGGGGTATTCAAACCTCATGCTTCAAGATCCATGTGTATGTAAGGGAGGGTTAGACAAAGCATTTCCCATATAAATTTCCCTGACATAATAGTGCACAAACCGACAAGGTGCGTTATTGTTTTTCCCCCTTGTCTTGTCTTCCTCATTAGCATCTGGAGTGGGCCACTGCCAAAGGCAGTATGCTAAAGTAGAAGGCCCCATATTCTGATCTGATGTGACAACTCTCGTGCTTCTTTGTAAACTAGTTTTGTGTCTCATAGACTCATAGACTTTAAGGTCAGAAAGGACCATTGTGATCATCTAGTCTGACCTCCTGCACATTTCAGGCCACAGAACCTCACCCACCCCCTTCTGAGATAGACCCCTAATCTTTGGCTGAGTTACTGAAGTCCTCAAACCATGGTTTAAAGACTTCAAGTTACAGAGAATTCACCATTTACACTAGTTTAAACCTGCAAGGGACTTGTGCCCCATGCTGCAGAGAAAGGTGAAAAACCCCCAGGGTCTCTGCCAATCTGACCCGGGGGAAAATTCCTTCCTGACCATACATATGGCAATCCATTAGTCCCTGCGTATGTGGACAAGACCCACCAGCCAGACACCTGAGAAAGAATTCCCTATAATAACTCAGAGCCCTCCCCATCTAGTGTCTCCAGCCATTGGTGATTTTTGCTACTGGCAGTCGCTGATGGACCACATGCCATCATAGGTAGTCCCATCATACCATCCCCTCCACAAACTTATCAAGCTCAGTCTTGAAGCCAGTTAGGTTTTTGCTCCCACTGGTCCCCTTGGGAGGCTGTTCCAGAACTTCACTCCTCTGATGGTTAAACCTTCGCCTAATTTCAAGCCTAAACTTGTTGATGACCGTTTTATAGCCATTTTTTCTTGTGTCCACATTGGCACTTAACTTAAATAACGCCTCTCCCTCCCTGGTATTTATCCCTCTGATGTATTTATAGAGAGCAATCATATCTCCTCTCAGCCTTCCTTTGGCTAGGCTGTTCCAGTGTGAATTAATCTTTCTTAAACATGGGAGACCAGAATTGCACACAATATTCCAGATGAGATCTCAACAGTGCCTTGTGTAATGATACTAATACTTCCCTGCCTCTACTGGAAATACCTTGCCTGATGCATCCTAAGACTGCATTAGTCACATCACATTGATGGCTCATAGTCATCCTGTGATCAACCAATACACCCAGGTCTTTCCCCTCCTCTGTCACTGATAAGTCCCCAGCTTAGAGCAAACATTCTTATTTTTAGTCCATAAATGCATGACCTTGCAATTTGCACTATTAAATATCATCCCATTTCTATTACTCCAGTTTACAAAGTCATCCAGATCATCTTGCATGATATTCCAGTCCCCCTCCATATTGGCAATACATCCCAACTTTGTGTCATCTGCAAATTTTATTAGCACATTCCGACTTTTTGTGCCAAGGTCAGTAATAAAAATATTAAATAAGATTGGTCCCAAGCCGATCCCTGAGGCACTCCACTAGTAACCTCCCTCCAGCCTGACAGTTCGCCTTTCAGTACAACCCCTGAGGTTACAGATTCACCAAAATCCTTGCTATTGGGTTTGCAATTTCATGTGCTTTGTAGGCTTTCTGCTTTTTCTTAATCACCTGTTTGAGATGCTTGCCTATGCAGCTTGGTATTCAACACTTCCCTACAATTTTTTTCCCTTTGCTTGGGAAGCAGGCTTCAGATAGTTTCTGCAACTTGGACTTTAAAGTAATTCCAAGTCTCCTCCACAATCACACTTGAGTTCTTCAGTCCAATCCACTTCCCGAACTAGTTCCCTTTATTTTTAAAGTTAGCTTTTTTGAAATCAAGGACCCTTGTTGCAGATTTTTTTTTTTTTTTTGATCCTTCCATTTAGTTTAAACTGAATTAGCTCATGATCACTCGAACCAATGTTGTCCCTACAACCAGTTCTTCTATGAGGTCCTCACTACTCACCAATACCAAATCTTGTTGGTTCAGCTACTATTTGGTAAAGAAATCTATCCAGGAAAATCTGGGCCCTACTATTATTAGTAGCACTTGTCCTCCAATCTATATCTGGGAAGTTAAAGTCTCTCACACAATTCCCAGTAGTATTTATTTCATTAAAAACATTAAAGAGGTCTCTATCCATATCCAGATCATTTCCTGGTGATCTGTAACACACCCCAAGCACTCTATCAGGGGAACCTCTAGCAGCTTTCTTCCCCAAAGTAAATTTTGGCCCAAACAGACTCTGACTTATCCATTCCATCACTTCTAATTTCTTTACAGTCTACCTCATCATTAATATACAGTGCTACTCCACCACCTTTCCCTTTATTTCTGTCTTTCCTGAATAGCACATACCCTTCAGTACTCCAGGCATGCCCACTCAAACACCCCCATTTATGGCTCTGTTTGCTGCTCCTATGTCCCTGGCTGACTGTTTGGCTGCCTTTATAGGCCCTGTAATCAGGGAAGCCCCGCCCCTTAACCAGGGCTCTACTTCTGTCACAGAACACTGCCCCCTATCCGCCTACAAACCAAACAAGCAGAAGAAAAAAATAAAATAAAAAAAGCCACCCACACAAAACAGAAAAACACACACACCAAACTCACTCACTGTCCCTAAGGACCACAGGCATGTTCCTCCCTTCTCCTTCAACAGAACTCCCACTCAATCCCCCCTGTTTACAGCTCTGTTTTCTGCATCTGGGCCGCTGCTCCTGGATGAGAATATAGTTTTAAGAATGGAGGCTTCTTTTCCATTCGTACCATCAGGCCCGTCCTTAGGCATATGCAGCATATGCGGCTGCGTAGGGCACCCGAAAATTTGGGGCACCATTCCCCTCACTGGCCACGCTGGAATCCTCTCTTCTCCAGCCCCTCCCCCGTGCTGGGCCGGCGGGCTTCTCCCCGACCTCAACCCCGCCCCCTCCCTTACTCGCGCCTCTGGCTTTGCCACCCCAGCCCCAGGGAGCCCAGAGCAGCACTGGTGGTGCAGCGGCCCAGCAGCCCAGCCCACCGCCGCATGGAGTGGAGTCCCTCCCTGGACCCTGCCTGCCTGCGCCGCTCGGGGGCTGGGCCAGGGCCGGGGCCAGGACAGGAGGAGCGAAACTTCCACGCAAGTCAGCGTGTGTGGGGGAGCCGGGCTGAGCGGGGGAGGGAAGAAGGGAGGGACTTAAAGTGACAGTGCGCTCACTGTCTCACACTTCCCTAACACACACACAGACTGGCTCTCACACCCACATACACTCTGCCTCTCATGAGTCACAGTCCTCCAATACAGATTGTCTCACACACACACACAATATCATACTCCCCAACACACACTCTGTCACACAGTCCCCCAACACACAGTCACATACAAACACACACTGGCTCTCTCTCTCACACACACACACAAACACACACAGTTGTATTATTGCTGTTGTTATTACTGCTTGGTACTTCCTGTCAAAATGCTCGTGGTGAGCCAGGAGTGGCTAGGGGCTGCAGGAGGGCCGTGGGCTCTGGCAAGATGCAGCCCCCATGTGACAGCGCAAAGCCTGCCTGGAGCCATTGCCGCAGCATCTGCTGAATACGAAGCTCAGTGTGTGTGTCACCAATGGGGTGGGGGGACTTCTGTGAGTCTGCAGGAGGGAGTCGTGGCTGTGCCCCCTCGACACCTGGGGTCAGCGGTGCCGGCTGGGGACCGCCTGCAGTAGAATAGGGGCAACAGTTTAATAATACTGTGTAGGGCCCCATAAATCCTAAGGACGCCCTGCGTACCATATCCTAAAGATGGATTCAATTTCCATGCTAATCTCAGTTTTTTGAACAGAGCTACTTGCCAGGTACACAAGGAAAGTTTCAAGACTAAATGTCCTAGTATGTTAAAGCTGTAGCAAAAAAGACAATGCTCCTAAATATCCCAAACTATTGGGCTAAATATTTCTGCTTTTAAAGAAAATGAACGGCAACCACAAATGGGAAAATTTACAAAATAAAAGCTTCCTCATTAGAAAACTCTTCTTTTTAAAATAAGGAAAGGAACCAGGTTTTGCTACTTAGATTTGGGGGATTATTATATCTGTATTTCAGAAATAGCCCAAGGTTTTAACTAAGAATGATTATTTTTATTAGCGTTATAGTGTCTTGAGCCAACCTACCTATATTTTCCTTCAGGGGCAGGCCAAAAGCAGAGCTCGGCATCCATAGCCCTTTGGGTTTGTGGTAATTCAGATATGAATCCTACCTATCAATCCAACCCCTGGAACACAGATTGTCTTCTCCAAATTGCAAGATAGAAGACATGCTGTGATTCCAAAACTTCCCCCAAATCACATGTATTCTAGCTAAACACTTGCCGTGGTCCAGCCCAGAAGTTGCTGCATTCTGTTGATGAGTGAAGCGATTCCTCTTCATAAAATTGCCTTAGAAAACAAGCCATGAAAAATCCAATGTCCTTTGCAACAGAGAAGAGACACCAAATGGTTGTGTTAGATACAAATTCTTTATTGAGGCTGCTGGACACACAGTAAACACATAGTTCTTAGACTCAGATTCTCTCGTGCCCAGCCGGACTAAATATAACCTCTGCAGTCTAGTGTCAGCACACAGCTCTTTTAGCCCTGATGTAGTTTTGGCAGCCATTGAAAGGACTGCTGTGATTCTGCTACACCTCTACAAAAGTCTACAGTACTGTATTTTTTAGTGTAACTGGAAGGAGGGTGGGGGTTTGGAATTTTTAACTTTCTTGTTTATCTCCCTCCATAACAGGAGATGTGAGGAAGACTAAAAAAAAAGTCAGTAATTTTCCTTCACAGCCACAAGAGGGGAGCCTTCTCCTTCTGTAACTGAAGAGATATTCTGTCAGAAATTCATTGTCGCATAGAAGCCACTTTTGAATGGTATGTCTTTTGGTTTATGAGCAGAAAAGTTTGGAGTCATCATTAAAACAGGTAAATAGAGACAAAGTTTTAGAAACACACCCACAAAGTGAACATAGGTTGTACTATACATGCACCATTAAAGCCTCAATGTGCAAGGATTTTTTGCATGGAAATCTGTAGATTTGCATAACTTTTTTCTGCAATGAGAGGGTCACAATGTAATTCTCACTCTTCACTATTCAGGGTAGTATGGTCATTAAGGGAATTTGCAGACTTCTCATGGAAGACTGAAATCATTCATTTTGAAGTTCAATGTTAGATAACATAGGGCTGGATTAAGGGAGAGTGGTGCCCATTAATTTAATGCTCAAATGCCATGCCTGCTATAAAAACTGCCTAAGTGGTTCATTGTGCATGTTATCCTTGTATTATATGATCAAGTTAATAGTTCAGCACACCATACTTTCCCTTACTGATGTCGAGTGTCAAAATCATGAAACCCATAATAGGCAGGTATTTTTTACTAGTAGAATTTTAATGAGTAAGTTCTGGATCCAAAGCCTATTGAAGTCAATGGGCCCCTGACTTTGGGATCAGCCCTAAACGATATTTAGAGGAATAAATCAGTTCTAGCTGATGGATGTTTGGAGAGAAGTTTAGATTGATTTGGGGGAAGACCGTTCCTTGAAGGTAGCTATTGATATTATGAAAGCAACCACCACTATTGGCACCTTTACTGTCAGCCCAAATTCAAAGGACAAAGACTGAGGGACATGGAGTCTGAATTACCTTCTCACCCCAATTAGACTGCAAGTTCCTCAGGGCTGTAACTATCAATAGTCTCTGTCAGCACAGTGATTAGCACCCTGGGGCCCCACTTCTTAGTGGGGGGCCTCTATGTGCAACTGCAGAAGAAATTATAAATGATAATCTCTATTCCAGGTGAGGATTAAGGTACAGTGTGTCGAAGTTTGCATGTATTATGTCCAATGATGTGTCCTTTTGGTGAATACATAGAGGCCTCCAGTCCTGTCAGTTCAGAATCTTTCACCAGCACTAGATGTAATACTGTACATATGAAACAGAAAAAAAAAGCAGAATGATATGATTTACATACATCAGTGCAAAACCAGTAATGTGAGATCAGAATCAAACCCTCCAACCCTGGCTCCCTGTGTTGCCAGTGTTACTCATTTATCACCTATAAGATCTCTTTTTATTTTAAATCCACTCATTGTAGGTAGCCACAGTTAGACCTATACTCCTAACTCTATCTGGCAGTCAGCTCTGGACTATCAGCGGAGTCTCAAAGGAGACTGTGAGCTTTCATAGCTGCAGGGTTAATGCTGCTGATCTATAGGAAGGGAAAATGAGTGTTTAGTGAATAATGGCTGCCTAGGATCAAATGAAGGTAAGGACCCTAGACAATTTTATAGATTTGAGATGGAGGGTGCTCCCTGGGCATACAGGTCTGGATAGGGCATGTGGGTTAAAAGGTAAATCTTTTAAAAAGGGAGAAAAGTGGTAAACAACCTGTATTGTAATTCAGTAAACAAACTGACTGAATTTCAAATACTTCAATCCATCTTTATTCTCTGAATAGAAAGAGCCCCAATTTAGAGGCTAACTTGGCTCCTGAAAATTTGCATCTCCAAACAATTTCAAACTCAGTTTTGTGAAATAAAGAGCAGAATTGATATGTCCACATATCCAATTCACACAGATGCAAATATTGGAAACGCCAGTAGTGCTGCATACAATTTTTTCTGGGTACAAAATTGTAGGCTGGCTTAAAAATTTGGCTTGAAGGAAAAATATCTGCCTTGCAGAGTAACCCTCTTACTGGAGTGGTATTATTTTGTGCCATTGTCATTCGCAGAGAGCTGCAGTTATTTTTTCCCACTAAATCTTTGAATTAAATACAGCTTGGAGGGGCTACCACTGAACAAGAGTCCTAGAGGCTGAATTCTAACTATCCCCAATATATGTACAGCATGATAAGCTTCTCCACACTGCCCTGCCAATGTGACTCTCATCCTTGAACCAGAGGACTACTTCTAGTTGGTAGCTTCCTCTCCATGACTCACAAAGTACTGAGACTCTTAACTTGGGTTAGCTAACTTGGGTTACAATAGCAATGAAGTAACCTGAGGTCCAGTGAAGATAACACCTCATTCTAAAGATCAAAGGCAGGATCAAGGCTGTTTTCCTGTCTCAGACAGTTGGCTCCTATGATCCATGTGTTACAAATCATATTCATCCTTCAAGGTGGGAGCAACAGAGACAGCTAGTTTGGAAATGTCCATTTTATTTGGACGAAAAACAGAACTATCTTGAAGTAACGTCAGGGTGCTCTCAGGTGACGCACAATTTACATCTTGCCTGAGACTTTCACAGCATGGCAACCTGGAAGATGGCTGTAAATTTATTTAAAAAAAAATAATAATGATGTAGATATGTTTATCTGACAGGGAGGGGAAGGAGACTCGGGTCTAGTTATGCCCACCACTCACAAGCATTTCATATGTTTATATGTACATTGCAGATTAATTTTTCGTGCTGCTGGATTACACCTCAAGGATTGCAAGGGCCTGCTTGCATACTTACAGAACCAGTACAGCATGGGAAACAGCAGGGACTCACTGCATTTTGGATCTTATACAGCACCATACACGTTACTGGCACTTACTAAATACTCCCAATAATACTAATAATGACTAGATGGCTAGAGTTCTGCATTCCCCAAAGATATGGGTATCTGCCTCCACCTTAGGTGTACACACCACCCAGCATGGTTGTAGGAACTAACCTATGCATATTGAGGGTACCATTTTATGGATGGCACAAACCAACCTGAACCTTTCCCCAAAATCTGAAACCCTATCTTGAGGTTTGAACAAGTTCCATTCACTTTGTTTTCCTTATTATTTTCCCTTAGCATCTACAGAACAGACAAACTGGAAGGATATAAAGATCCAGAGCTCAGAGCACGCACAGAGCCTGAAACTCTCTCCAAAGGAGTCAACCATTAGAAGGGAAGCACAGATCCTCAGAAGTATTTAGACACTTGACTCCCATTGAAAACAGTGGGAGTTGGGCCCCTAAATAACTCAAAGGAGCTGGGCCCGAGTGACTAAATGTTACCTTAATCATGGAACAGCCTGCTTCCTGCTATGTGTTAGGGCTAGGATCTGATTTGCGGTTCAAATTTGGGATTTAGAGGAAGCCACTTTCTGGAAAGGGCTGGGGAGGGAAGGATCAAATTCAGCCTTGGTATGAATGGAAGGCAATGAAAGCCACACACACTTATGCTAGCTTTGAGTTTGCTTTGGGGATTATGTGGGCATAATTTTAAATGCAAGAGGTGGGAACTGCTTTGTTTTATATCCTCCTGCTAGCTGCTTTTCCTGCTAAAACACCCACCTCAGCATGTAAATTACACAATTGCTGAATGCAAAATCAGTGCAAGTTACATTATTTTGCCACTCCCTTGTGTATTCTCAATTTACACTTGGAGGCTGAAGCCTTAACTCTCTTGGTGCTCAGATCACACTGCACCACTGCAGTGCTGCAAAGCAGCCCTAAAGACAATGGATCCAGCTCCTCCCTGGGGAAATGTCTGGGTGACGCCTATGCCACCTCCCCTCCCAGCCATTGGCAGAGGGCATCACGATGGGGAAAAGAGGTATGGTCAGCGTGTCCCTTGCACCTTACCTAGTTATTTATACCTGAGCCAGGTGAGTGCACATGAGGTATAAAACCCAACTGGTGCTGAATACGTGGAGAATGCCAGATTGGTTTTGCTTAACATTGCTTGGCACATGTGTACCATTTGCAAGGTGCCAAGCCATGGAGAATCAGGCCCCAATTTGTAACTTAAATGACAGCTTGCATTGCCTGGAGACTTCCAAGAGTTTAACTCCAGGCTGTGTTTGGTGACTTCAGTGCAGTCATTCTCAACATTTTCCATACTGGGAACCTCCTTCCCTTCCAGCTAACTGGGATCTAGTCTCCCATTGAGCAATATGGAAGGGGCAGGGTCATTGTGTGACCTGTTGTGAGTTGCAACCTCTGGGCTGAGAACTCATAAGCTAATGAAACCAATGGAGTTGTTGCACCTTTTTACATCAGGGCTGAATTTGGCCTATGGTGCTTTTACTTGAATGGAGTTGGACCGCTTAATACAAAGGATACATTTTATCCTCTATTGTTTTAGGGGGTTGTTTGTTGGCTGGTCAAAAACTCAGCTGCATGCACCTGGCTATTCTTTCCCCTCATCTTATTTACAGTCCAATTTCTTCATTTTTAAGGGCAGCTTTCCTCTCTATTTTTTTCATTCTGGCTGCTATGACTGCAGAATGTAGTTACATAATATATTCTCATAGCAGTAGAATCAGAGAACATGTAGTACCGCCGGGACTCAAAGGGAGTCCCATTTATTGCTCAGCTTTTGTAGAAGACTACATTCTATACACCATCAAGCAACAGTCCAGCACTAATAGACTTCTTCACAACAGTTCTGAATCAAGCTGTGACTTAAAGATTTCAAGGGCTTTTGATTCCACAGTGACTGTCTTGTGCAAAGCCCATTAACTTCAGATATCCACATCTACTGGCAAGAAGGACCCAGGAATTTTCTTTAAGTAGCCTAAGGCTGCCAAGAGTTATAATCAAAAGAAAAAGAAAAACTTCCCTTCTTCCTTAAAATAACCAATACCTCAGGCTTTCACTTACTGATAGAGGATAAATTATCCAAATTAGTTTTAAACTCTCTTTATAAAGAAAGCCCTTAGCAGAATACAGCCCAGAGTCAGTTTTCACCACTTTCCAGTTTCTTATCTGGAATCCTGGCCTCTCCCTTGTCAATCACAATTTTTATGTGGAGTTCTTGATATTAATTTGCTGTGGGGCAGGGTTATCACTGTGATTAGCACATGTGTAACCCTAAATACAGGATATATCAAACGCTTATCTATGAAGGCACCCTGGAGTTTTGATTATGGGGTTGTCAAGATCCCCTCACATCCCCTACTAGATTGTTTCTTAGGCAATTCTATAAGGTGCTGACTAGTCTCTCCTCCACCTGAAATGGTGAGTGTAGCTGAGGGTGCCCATGGTCTCACAGGAAGTACTTGCTACCTTGCAGGATAAGCCCCTTACCTTGGATGCTGGTTGTGGCAGCAGATTCAGGGGATGATTAGGAACGAAGGAATCAATGTGCATAAAACAAGAAACAATCCACACCCTCATCCAAAACCTTCACTACCATTTTGAAGCTACAACGAAATTATATCTCACTCTCTATTGTTAGTCATTTTTGAATCTGCGTCTGCTCTCCCTATTTCTAGCTGGGGCCAGAAGCAGAAACTGCTAAATACAGTGTAATATTGTGAGAATGATGATATTTCTGTCCTAACTGTTGATAATTTGCATTTACAATCTTATGGGTGACTCTTCCATTTCTCTCAATTTGCCTCTTTGTAGTTCGCATTGGGTATTCCCTTCCCTTGGCTCACTCTACCCATTGAAACAATGAGGAAAGGCAACTCTAAGCCTCTCTTGCTTCTCTTGGATGCCAAGATCTAAACTTCTTCCTGCCTTGAAGATTGGTCCAACTCCTATTAAAGTCAGAGGGAGTCTCTCCATTTATTTGGAGTTGGGTTGGGCTCTTTGGTGTTATCATCCATGCCAGAGAGGAAAAAAATGAAGCATTAATGACTGAATATTTCAAAACAACTTTAATTTACATGCATGCATGCACTTGTGTGGCTTGGACACTGGCAAGAGTCCATCACAAATTACCTCTGTTGCTGATTTCTCTGATCCTGAAGCAAACCCAATTTGTATCCATAATGAAGCTTCATAAGATTGGTGGCGATGTTAAATATCAATGTAATTAGTAACACTATTTATACCACCAAGGAACAGTCGCTACTGACGCAGAAGGATTGACAACCAACAGAGTATTAACCTCATCTTCCTAAGCGACCTCTTGAACTTTTTTTCACCCTAGTACCTCATTAAGGGCTATGTTTAGAAGCTTCACCATGGAGAAAGGGAATTGAAGCATTTTGGTGAACAATGTGCTGTTCTACTAGCTAGGCCAAGATATCCAAACTTATGCTAAATGTAGTTAAGCTCTTAAATAAATCTATAGCAGGAATCTAAAAACGTGATTTTCAAAGGTGAAGTAAATGGACGTTCAGTGCCCTTGAAAATCAGGCCACTATTTTGGGAGTCAAAGGGAATCTTTCCACTGAGTTTAAAGGGAGTGGAATCAGGCCCTAAGACTCAAATCCTCAAAAATAATGGAAGTGGAAACTAGGCCCCTAAATACCTATTAAGGTTCTGAGCCAAGGTGCGTAGGTGTAGAAAACTCACTTTAGCCGCCTAATTTTGAAAATCTTAGACCTAGTTAATAACAAGTACCACAGTGAATGGAGAAAATTTATAAGAAAGCAAAGAACAAAACTGACATAGTTGTTCCTAATAAAAAACACCTTATTAAGGTGATCTCGAAAGCGAAAAAAGACAGGCTGTGAGCCTTATTTATTTTTATCTTTGGTGCCTTATGATGTTTAAAAAAAAGGCCGAAATGTTTTTATTTTTATTTAATTTTTTTAAAAGTTCTTTTTCTGTTTGGTCTATATATTGGACATTCAGGCCCTATCTACTCAGATTTTCCAAGATCTGTAGAACTGATAGGTTTCACTTACACAGTATCACTGCTATCATCCTAAATCATTGAGATGGGAGCTGACTTTTCTTCAGACTATTTAAAGCTGTTTGTTTTGGTACTACTACTTTAATTCTGACATCTAAGAAAAACTTCAGAGTAAAGATGTTTTTGTTACCTCTGCCCCCTTCAATTAAAGATCAGGAAAGGTCTCACAAACCATATGTGAGAATGTTAATGCGTTACCTGGCAAGACCTGACTTGACAGAGAAAAACAAGCAGAAGAAAACCCCTTAATATACACAGAACATGTACCCAATTATCTTTCCTTTGCAGGTCCACTTTAAGTGGGGTTTCTTTTCATATGCAATTTCTAGTCTGAACACTAAATATATTGATGATAAAAGAAAGACACAAAACTTTTGAGTAAGCTTGTATCCATAAATCTTGACAACCCAGCAATCAAAATTGCCTAAGAAACAATGTAGTAGGGGATCTGAGGAGATCTTGACAAAATCAAAACTATAGTAGGAGATGTCTAGATGGTGCCTTAGTCTGCACTAGCTGGGTGTAAAGTAACTTTCAATGAGCACTAGCGGGTTGCACACTAACTCGCCTGTGTGGGTCCTGCTGGCATGCACTAAAAGATCCCTAATACACGGTAATGCAAACTGTCGTTTGTAACCTATCATTTAAATCAGCGTCTGTACCAAATGACTGGAGGATAGCTAATGTGACACCAATTTTTTAAAAGGGCTCTAGAGGTGATCCCAGCAATTACAGGCCGGTAAGCCTGACTTCAGTACCAAGCAAACTGGATGAAACTATAATAAAGAACAAAATTGTCAGACACATAGATGAACATAATTTGTTGGGGAAGAATCAACATGGTTTTTGTAAAGGGAAATGCCTCACCAATCTATTAGAATTCTTTGAGGGGGTCAACAAGCACGTGTACAATGGAGATCCAGTAGATACAGTGTACTTAGATTTTCAGAAAGCCTTTAACAAGGTCCCTCACCAAAGGCTCTTAAGCAAAGTAAGCTGTCATGGGATAAGAGGGAAGGTCCTCTCATGGACTGGTAACTGGTTAAGTGATAGGAAACAAAGGTTAGGAATAAATGGTCAGTTTTCAGAATGGAGAGAGGCAAATAGTGTTGTCCCCCAGGGGTCTGTTCTGGAACCAGTCCTATTCAACATATTAATAAATGATCTGGAAAAGGAGGTAAACAGTGAGATGGCAAAATTTGCAGATGATACAAAACCACTCAAGATAGTTCAGTCCCAAGCAAACTACGAAGAGCTACAAAAGGATTTCTCAAAACTGGGTGACTGGGCAACAAAATGGCAGATGAAATTCAATGTTGATGAATGCAAAGTATTGCATACTGGAAAACATAATCCCAACTATACATATAAAATGAGCTGTTACCACTCAGGAAAGAGATCTTGGAGTAATTGTGGATAGTTCTCTGAAAACATCCACTCAATGTGCAGCGGTACTCAAAAACGCGAACAGAATGTTGGGAATCATTAAGAAAGGAATGGATAATACGACAAAAAATATCATATTGCCTCTATATAAATCCATGGTATACCCACATCTTGAATACCACACACAGATATGGTCGCCCCATCTCAAAAAAGATATACTGGACTTGGGAAAAGGTTCATAAAAGGGCAAAAATTATTAGGGGTATGGAACGGCTGCCATATGAGGGGAGATTAATAAGACTGGGACTTTTCATCATGGAAAAGAGACGACTGAGGGGAGAAATGATAAAGGTTTATAGACTGGTGTGGAGAAAGTAAATAAGGAAGTGTTATTTACTCCTACTCATAACACATGAACTAGGGGCAACCAAATTAAATTAATATGCAACAGGTTTAAAACAAACAAAAGGAAGTATTTTTTCACACAACACACAGTCAACCTGTGGAACTCCTTGACAAAGGATGTTGTGAAGGCCAAGACTACAACAGGGTTAAAAAAAAAGCTAGATAAGTTCATGGAGGATAGCTCATAAGTTCATGGATCCATAAGCTCATGGATGGCTATTAGCCAGGATGGGCAGGGATGGTGTCCCTAGCCTCTGTTTGCCAGAAAGTGGGAATGGGAATCATCACTTGATGATTACCTGTTCTGTTCATTCCCTCTGCGGCACCTTGCATTGGCCATAGTCGGAAGACAGGATACTGGGTTAGATGGACCTTTGGTCTGACCCAGTATGGCCGTTCTTATGTTCTTACTGTTTATAATGCTATTACATTAATGTGCACTAGGGAACTTTTAGTGCACACCAGCAGGGTCCACATGAGCCAGCTGGTGCACAATAACTGGTCACATTAAAATTTACACCCCAGCTAGTGTGGACTAAGTTACCATGTAGACAAGCCCTGAGCTTCATTCTGTCAAATCTGTTCCTCTCAGCTAACTAAGGAAACTGAAGTACTGGCAGAGGTCAGTGGGGTTGGAGAAGCTAAAGGAACAAATCTCATTAATTTACTCATCTGTGGCAATGCTGGATCTATTCCTTTGATATTAATCATTAATCTGGTTTCATTACTTTCATTAATATTGTCATCTATGCCTTTCCTACTTTATATTTTACCTAATTAATTAATACTAAACATTAAAACTACTGGTGCATAAGTTATTGCTGGGATTCCTGGGAAACTTGTATTGTAGGAAGAAAATGTTTACAAAGGAAGCAGCCCTGGTTTAACAGATCAAGCAAAACCTTTAGATGCCAGCAACAATCCAGTCTTCAGAAAAGGCGGTAGTCTCTTCTGAAGGCAGATAGTTCGTCCAATGCTGGTTTTTCCTGATCAGCTTTCTCTAGCTGCAAGCCTGCATACATACATATAATTTACTATGGAAACATCTAGGTACAAAGGAATCTCAGAATAGATTCCAATGAACAGTTTCATCAATATGTAAAGGAACAGAGGCTGTTCAATGTACAGTATTGTTCTATTTGGTGCAAAAAAGTAAGCCCTAAGAAACCAAATCAACAGGGGACAGGATGGCTCAGGGAACTGGAAATTGCATATGGAAGCTTCCATCTCTAGGTCTCTGGTTGGAATTTAGCCCAGGCTCAGAGTGATCAAAAACTGTTGCCATCTGTTAGCTGTTCAGTGACTCATGAATTCATGTAGGCACATACATCGGCACTCCTGAAGCCCAACATCTGCAATTGTGCATCTAATTGCCATTTTCAAGCACATGTTTTGCAGGATAATGAAGGCTGTCTGAAAACTCTAGCCCTTAGCGTGTTAACACTACAACACCTCCCTCTGCTTTGGGAATCATAGGGGGGGAATGGTTTATTATAATTAAGGCTTCATGTCTGTCACAGAAGTCACGGATTCCATGACTTTCCATGACCTCTGTGACTTTTGCAGCAGCCGATGCTGCTGGCTCCGGGGCTGCACAGCCCTTGGGCCAGCAGCAGGAGTAATTTGGGTGTGGGAGGGGGCTTAGGGTTGGGACAGGGGGTTGGGGTGCAAGACACCACTTACCTTGGGGGGCTCCCAAGAAGTGGCTGGCATGTCCCTGCAGCTGCTAGGTGGAGGAGCCAGGGGGCTCTGCACACCACTGCTCCTGCCCCTGCCTACAGGCACCGCCCCTGCAGTTCCCATTGGCTGCAATTCCTGGCCAATCGGAGCTGCGGAGCCGACACACGTGGTGGGGGCAGCACACGGTGCCCCCCTGGCCTTCCCTCCCCCTAGGAGCTGCAGGGACATGCCAGTCGCTTTCAGGGAGCTGCGTGGAGCCAGGTAGGGAGCCTGCCAGCCCCACCAACTCTGCCCCCCCAGCACCAGCAGGGGTCCCAGACCACCCCAGAGAGCACTCGCGGCCCCCTGGCCCAAGTTTTAGTTAGGGGTATATAGTACAAGTCATGGACAGGTCATGGGCCGTGAATTTTTGTTTACTGCCCGTGATCTGGCCGTGACTTTTACTAAAAATACCCGTGACTAAAACGTAGCCTTAATTATAATACCTTGCACTGCAAGCACATTCCATCCAAGGGTCTGAGAGCACTTTAAAGAGACCAAAAACGGCCAGATAGGTGGATAAGCATAAAACCATAACCTGGTGCATGAGAAAACTGTCCTGTCCCTAGGGAAAGGTCCCATGGCCAGTTACAGCGATTTGTGAGAGCATTTTATTGGAAGTGTTTATTGAGACCTCTAACTACTAATAAAAGTAGACACTTGTAAATATCAATAGGAGAATGTTTTTCAAATGAGTTGGCTATGCCTGTATCTATTTTTGCTCTCTCTAAATTTCTGAATGAATTTACTGTTCATAAATAATGCCACCTAGCTCTTATACAGTATAAATGTGAGCGACTTTTAGCTGTGGCATAGTGCTGGCGGGAGAGTGGGGGGTGTTGGGGGATGAAAGGAGAAATTCTCCCAGTCAGAGATAGCTTTGCTGAAACCCCTTTATGCTGACCAGCGCCCCGGCCATTCCAGTCCCAGAGCTCTTCTTTGGGGAGAAAAGTACCGTATAAATATTCATTATTAGCACCTCTCCCCTGTGTAGGAAACAGCCACACAGCATGCAGTCTGACACTCTCTGGCTAATTGGGAAACCATCTTCCACAGAGATTAGCTGTTGTGTCCCTTCTTGTGGCCTTGTCAGACTTCATATGTCAGCAACCGCTCCTCTTATAAAGCAGAGGAGACTTTCTTCTTGTACAGGACCTGCAGCAAGCTAAGGAGCTACGATACTGCATACATTCTCACAGCACTGAAGGTGCTCCAGCCCTGCATCCGCAACCCACAAGGCAGTGACAGGATAACAGGATATTTCCACACTAACAATGCAGTGTTGACAGTGATATTTTTCAAAACAGGAAATTCATCCAAACCGACCTTTCCTGCAAACAGTTTCGATTTTGATTAATTGGCATTTTCCAGTCCCACAAAAAATAAACAACCTTTCATCAAACAATTCCTGACCAATTCTAAACTTGAGTTAAGAACACTTTTTTTTTTTTTTTAATAAGGAAGACAAAGCTATATGGACAGCACACTTGCCAATACACTACCTGACTAGCAGAGGAAATTTGGGAATTCAGAACCTTTGTTTCTGTTCCTGGCTCTTAGATGTGGTCTAGTGACTACAGACAATGCAGACAAGCCCAGAGCTTTTGCATATCAAAGTCACTGGCAAGTGAATGAGACTTGCCATATTCATCTCCGAAGGTGAGTCAAGAGTAAGGACTGTGAAGTACACAGCATGAAATCAGCTTTTGCCAGGCCCACAGTATTTGACTGGTGTATTTATCATCAGACTACAGGTAAGTAATACATCCTTTAGAAGAAAAAAGGGTTGGTAGGATTGTGGTGTTGTTATCGAAGACAACAGATCTGGACCATGGCTGGAAGTTAAAATGCACCGTGTTCACTCAATGGTTAACTTTTTGCATGTGAGGGAAGGACGTTCCCTTCCCTTCTGCTCTCCTCTTCTCCCCAAATTCTTCTTCATTTTCAATAGGGTGGTGTGTGGGTCTCTGTCTGCCTGTCTCAGCCTTCAGCAATCCCAGCTGTGATATTTCTGTTTGGTTCCTGCCAAATGAAATCAGAACTGTGAGATCAATACTAGAGCTCTGCAAAAATCTCCCATGTCTGCTGAGTCCCAGCCCAGGGCTCTTGTACTAGACCACACTACACTGCCTTCCTTTTAGTCTCTTTCCTTTACAGACACAAGCATACTGTAGTAGGGTCTGAGATTTAAAACTGCTGTATCAAATGTGTTACAATTTCTAAGCAGTGAGAAGTTTGCATATGATGCACCTCAAAGGGCATCAGAAACTACTATGCCCATTGTCTCCAATCACAGTTGAGGGTGGTCAGTAGCTTGCAGGAGATGTTCAGTTCCCTCAATTATATTCTTAAAGTTCCCATTGTTGCAGCCAAACTAGCATTCACTAAGTCCTATGTAATATTTTTAAGTGCCCTTCAATTTTGCCTCCTAATATTTTTTCTGTAAAATTTAGTATCTTATTCCATTGATTTACCTCAAACTGCATGTGCAGTTTGTTATCCCACTTCTCTTTTAACAGTTCTATTGATTCATCTGGATATAATAAATCCTTTCCAAAATAACATAGTTCATGTTTGAGATCAAATGGGAATACCCAGCCAATTCAATTACCTTTAAAACCTCAGTAGAATCGATGGGCAGAACTCTATTTGCTAGATCAAATTGAGGTCACAGATTTAATGAGGTTTGCATGGTTCAAAATCAAACAGAATTTGGCCTTTTAATTTTAAAACTTCCTCACAAAACCTTACCAACTAGTAACCAAACAGCAATGCATGCATACACCCATTACATGATGTGACTCTATCAGACCCCACAATTTGACTAGCCACTCAGGCTGAAAAGGGGCAACACTGGCGTTAGCCGTGGGATCATTTCCAAGGAGAAAGCTTGTGAGTTGGTATCCTGATGGAACAAATAATGGCAGTGCTCGCAGAAATCAAAAATGGCCAGTGGGATTTAAAACAAGACATAAAACAGGAGCTGGAGACTTCACAAAAGGAATTAAACACAAGACCTAAAGCAAGAGCTAAAGGTTTCCCAGAAAGGCTCAGAGAGAACTTGCAGGCTGAGATCCCTGCTGGAGCAGCAATTACAAAGAGCCCAGACACATTGCAAAACCCAGTTTCTACACACCCAGGCTGGAATGGTAAAACGGACTGATGAGGTGACCAGCAATCTGACTACCACAGACCAATAGTTTTTTTCCATGAAATAGTGCAAAACCAAACAGGCTTTGGCCAGTTTGGAACTTGCTAACAGAGGTGAGTTGCAGTAAGGACTTAAGGAACTGAAAATTCAGCTCCAGAAGGAAATCAAAGGTGTCACAGCCCATAGCATAAGGCAGCTGCCTGGATGAGGAATTGAGCCAGAGGATATTTATAACAGTTTTCTGCCCTGTTTGTAACCTACAGAGGCTGAGGGGGAAGAGGTGAGGTTGTCCCATTGCAAATGATGCAAAAGCCCCACTATCTTTGAGGGGAAAAACTCACTGGGAGGCTTATTGGCTCATTTCAACATTATAGCTCAAATGAATGGCTGGGAAGATGGACAGAAAGGGGGGGTTTCTAGCAATCAACTTGGGTGGCCCAGTTCTGACAATGCTGCAGAATTTACCGCCAGAAAAGACGGAGTTATCTTGACCTGGTAAACGCTCCTGACGTGCGGTTTGGAGATAGCCATCAGTGAGACCTGGCTAGGGAGCAGCCAAGAGCTAGGAGGAAAAGAAGAACTGGCAGAGGACCTGAAGAGACTTGTGTTCCTGGCACACCCAGATACCATTGAGGCCTTCCAACATAAACTGGCAATTCACCAATTCATAAATGCTCAGCTGGACTTGGACTTGCAGTGAAAGATCAGTAAAAGGAGGCCAAAGACACTATGTGAGGCTGTGGAATTTGCCACAGAACTTGAATCTTAGCAGTTCACCAGAAGAGGAAGCAGTTGCTATTGAGGAACATGGAAGCTGATTGCCATGAGCTCTATAAATACAGCTGTGTGTCCAATAGGTACAATGAAAGAAGGGATTCTAATCTAGTTCATGGCCTTATTGAATGATTAGAAAAACTGATACATTGGGTTTGTAAAAAAAACCACCACCAGGAAATTGGCAATATTGCAAAAATAAAAGGAAACAATTCAGTTAAGTGCTAGTAATGTGACAAAATTGGCCACAAAACAGCAGCTTGTTATAAATTTAAAGCCGGCCAAGACAGATTGTCTCAAGTGTCTAATGAAAGCCTCTCTCCCAGTTCAGGTAACACGGGCGCACGAAGCTGAAGGGACAAAAGCTTGGTGGCTGTATCAGGATCAGCCTCGCAGTTTTCATTTAGATCTGGGCAGTTAAAAAACAATACTGAGAGCCTGGATATTGAAAGAGGATCGATAAACAGCACAGGAGTGATTGTCACATGGTTCAAACATAACAATTATAAAACCAGATATTCTAAAAAAGTTAGGGAACTGGGGATCCAAACTGAATGACCTAAAACTGGTCGCAAATGGAGACAAGTGACTGGGGCAAGGGTACCCATCCAAAAACTGGGGAAATGTGGTTTGAAGATTGGACCTCTGGAATTCAAGCAAGAAGTGTGGCTGGCTGAAATAGTGGATGAGATAATAATTGACTCGGATTTCATTATGGCTAGGGCTACCATATGTCCGGATTTCCCCAGACATGTCTGGCTTTTCAGTCTATAAATAGCCGTCTGGGGGGGATTTTTAAAAATCTAAAAATGTCCGGGATTTCCCCCCGTCAGCTATTTATAGATAGAAAAGCTGCGGCCAAGCGCCGCTGGGCACCCAAAGCCCCTTCCCGGCTCCCCCCATCCCCTGCAGCCTTACCACACAGTCCGGCCCCACAGCTGTCTTCCCCCTCCTCCCCTCCCCTGAACGCTCCGCCCCCCCCCTGCTCCTCCCCCTCCCCTGCTTCCCGCGAATCAGATCTTTGCGGGAAGTCTGAAAAGAAGCAGGGGCAAGTGGGAGGCAGCAGCAGGTAAGCTGGGGCGGGGGGGGCGCGAGGAGGAGAGCTCCAGGGAGGCGCGGCCCTGGCCGAGCGGTGCCCGGCTGCCCCAGTGGCTCCGGCCCAGCTCGGGCCCCAGCATCCCCAGTCCAGACCCAGCAGCGCCGGCCCAGCTCGGGCCCCAGTACCCCCATCCCGGACCCGGCCCAGCTCAGGCCCCAGCACCCCCGGCCCGGACCCAGCCCGGCTCAGGCCCCAGCAGTGCCGGCCCAGCTAAGGCCCCAGCAGCGCCAGCCGAGCACCTCCGGCTCGGCCCCAAGCCCCGCAACCCCGGCCGGAGCACAGCCCAATTCCTGGGCTCTTTAAAGCCGGCCCTGGTCAGGGGACAGGGAGGGGGGGTTGGATGGGTCGGGAGTTTTGGGGGGGGGGCTGTCAGGAGGGCAAGGGTGTGGAGAGGGGTTGGGACAGTCAGGGACAGGGATTCTGGGGGGGCCTGTCAGGGGGCAGGGGTGTGGAGAGGGGTCGAGGCAGCAGGTAGCAGAGGGGGTTGGATGGGTCAGGAGTTCGGGGGGTCCTGTTGGGGGCAGGGAGCAGTTGGATAGGGCATGGGAGTCCCCGGGGGTCTGTCTGGGGGCAGGGGTGTGAATATGGGGTGGGGGTGTGGATAAGGGTTGGGGCAGTCAGGGGACAGGTAGGGTCGTAGGGCGTTCTCAGGAGGGGGCAGTCAGGGGACAAGAAGCAGGGCGGCTTAGATAAGCGGTGGGGTCCTAGGGGACAGTCAGTGGCAGGGGTCCCAGGAGGGGGCAGTCAGGGGACAAGGAGCAGGGGGGGTTGGGAGTTCTGAGGGGGGCAATCAGGGGGTGGGAAGTGGGAGGGAGTGGATGGGGGTGGGGCAGGGGTGGGGCTAGAGCGGGGCTCCTCCCCCTCCCCCCAGTGTCCTCTTCTTTGCTTGTGGAAATATGGTAACCCTAATTATGGCTAATAACGATTTAACCAGTGCCAGGAACGGTGGCCTACAAAATTCATTCTGTGGAAAATTCCTTTAACGATATAGCCTCATGGGATAGGTGAGACAAATGGTTTGTAAGTAATTGGTTTGCCTTGAACATAGTATCCTGCCCCCAAGGGCAGAAACTATTATTACAGCTATGTGCCATGGTAGTGAGTGAGGGTGGAGGCAGAGCCAGCCACCGAGGGAGGGGGAAATGTAGTGAGCGGGGGTCATGGCGTTGGGAAGGGGCAGGGCTAGGGTGTTCCGTTTGGTGGGATTAGAAAGTTGGCAACCCTACTAGGGCCCCAAACTTTGACTAGCTGCTCAGGTGAAAGGGGGCAACAGTATTATAGAGTAAACAATAATAAAATACCTTTCTGGGAAAGAATGAAAATATTTTATAAATGATTTTTTCTTATTCCAAGGTACTCCATGTTCCAAATCTTATGAATATGGGTCAGATCCAACTGCGTTCTTCCAATCTTACAGCGATGCGACTCCAGTATATAACCTAACTATATAGCCAATTTATATCAGATTGCCAATACTGAATCTTCTGATAGGAAGGATAAAATTATCCAAGATAAGGATATTATAGCAAAAAAGAAGAGTTTGAACTATAAAAGGGTTTACTATCATTATAAATACCAGTTTAAATATACAGCAATATCTGTCAAATTGGAAGGAGAGAGTGTTACTGAGAACATAAATCAAAGGAGACCAATATGGGAAAAGTTTAACACTTCATTAAACATTCTACAGTATAAGGAAGCCAAGCCTGGATTCTGTTCAGAGATCTGCTACTGACTTTCTGCCTGACTTTGGGTGAGTCTCACTTAAAAATTAGATCAACCTAGCTACATTACTCCGGGGCTGTGAAAAATGAGTTTGATCTAATCCGCACTGTAAGCATAGCTACTGCCTCTTGGAGAGGTGGGTTGACTACATTGACAGAGAAACCCCTTCTGTCAATGTGGGACATGTCTACACTACAGCGTTACTGCATCACTGCTGCAGCACCATAACTGTGCCTCTGTAGCCACTGCAGTGTAGACATCAGTGTCCCCAGCAGCACTATCTGTAAAGGGCATCAGGAACTGCCATGCCCATTCATAGGGGGTCACTCAATGAAATTAACAGGCAGCAGGTTTAAAACAAACAAAAGGAAGTTCTTCACACAGTGCACAGTCAACCTGTGGAACTCTTTGCCAGGGGATGTTGCAAAGGCCAAAAATATAACAGGGTTCAAAAAAGAGCTAGATAAGTTCATGGAGGATAGGTCCAGAAATGGCTATTAGCCAGGATCGGCAGGAATGCAACACCATGCTCTCAGTGTCCCTACCATCTGCTTGCCAGAAGCTGGGAATCGGCGACAGGGGATGGATCACTTGATGATTACCTGTTCTGTTCATTCCCTCTGAAGCACCTGGCATTGGCCAGTGTCAGAAGACAGGATACTGGGCTAGATGTACCATTGGACTGACCCAGTATGGCCGTTCTTATGTTTTTATTGTCTTTAATCAGAGCAAGGATGGTCAGTAACTTATAGGAGATATTCAGTTCCTTCGATTAAATTCTTGGGGACCTCAATTTGGGATAAATGCTGTTGACCTAACTCACAGGAATATTGGGGCATTTAGTTAATTACTAATTATTGCACTTAATTAATTAAGTACATCTCAATCTGCAATCTTTGGATGTCAGGCACTATAGAAAGGCAAAATTAGACCCATTAAGCCTGCAAAAACCCATCTTTGCATGATTGTGCCTCTCAAATGCTTAAAGTAGCACTGCTTGACGCATGAAATAACTCGGGTCAATTATAGACAAGACACTCTCCTCTCATCTGCAACTCTCCTCTCATCCATGTAACTGCACTGACTTTTAGGAATTACTCCTGATCTACATTAGCGTTAGTTCAGAATTAGGACCTGTGATCTCTTTTGCTGCTTAAATGATGACTCATATACAATTACTTTACCTGTACGCTAACAAAAACATAACAATGTGAACTGTCCTGTAATAGAGGCAATAATGTTTTCTTTTGTCTGCCTTATTTTCCATGATGAGTTACAAATGTCTGCATGCCCCTTGTTCTGGCACATACATGCAGCTTTTTTATACAATTTGTAAAGATTATGAAAATAAAGGCGCTCAGATGATATTTTTATCTATTCTCCAATTAGCTTAATTTAATAGTCCTCTTCCTAAGACTAGCTTTATGTAAATATAATTTAATATACTGTCTAAAAGTTGAAAGTATGCCTGAAATAGTGTTGCCAACTCTTGCCATTATATTGTGAGTCTTGTGATATTTGATGTTTTTCTCAAAACCTCAGGTATTGCAATCAAATGATCACACGAGAACTTCAGCTTTCATTTTTTAAAAAGTTAGTTTCTAGCCCTCATGAATATGGGGAAATGCTTGAAAAGTGATCTGAAGAGCTCACTAAAGACTCAACTGCCAGAAGACAAATAAAAAGCAACCAACATTTATAATTTTTTTTCTAAATGTCATGATTTGTAAGCCAATCTCATGACTTGTTTGGGCCTGACTCCTGATTTTTGAATGTCAGGGTTGTCAATACTGCTACTCAAAACCTAAAAATCAACTTATTCATCCTACTGAATTCCTAATAATTTCTCAGGATTCTGCGATGTATGAATTTTTATGTTTTGGGTTTTTAACTGGGATAGCTACTTTTCTACAGAAAGTGACTGAAATCACAAAAACATGATTTCTCTCATTCATCAATACAAATAGCAACAGAGCTGGTTGAAAAATCACCCTTGACTTTCTTTTAAATTGATGTCAACTACTATTGATGTGCTCTTCGAATGATGACATGATCAGTGCTGAAGGTCACCTGAAATTAAAGTGAAATGTGACAAGCCAATAAAGAACTTGATAAATAAGCATGATTTTATTATATGGAGCTTAAGTTAAAGAATTAAAAAGAACCAAAACAATATTTTTTTCCAGGAGTAAGGTGGAAGGGAGGGTTAGGTTTTAAAAGCAGGGAGGGTTAGGTTTTAAAAGCAAGGTGACCCTGAATTTACCACCTGTAGTGGGGTAAAATGATTTCACTGACAAGCTGTTACTATCTAACCTAGCTCATCTATCCAGCATATTTCAAGTGCATCTATCACAGTGTCTGAGTGCTAATGGATAAATTCCAAACTTAATCATGTCTTCCATGGTTCATAGATTCCAGGCCAGAAGGGACCACTGTGATCATCTACTCTGACCTACTGCATAACACAGGCCATAGTGCATCCCTGAATAAATTCCTGTTGGAAGTAGAGCATATCTTTTAGAAAAACATCTAATCTTGATTTTAAAATGGCCAGTGATGGAGAAGCCACCACTATTCTTGGTAAATTATTCCAATGGTTAATTACCCTCATTGTTAAAAATTTACACCTTATTTCCAGTCTGAATTTGTCTATCTTCAACTTCCAGCCATTGGATGTTATTATACATTTCTCTGCTAGATGGAAGCACCAAATTTTTGTTTCCCCATGTAGGTACTTATAAACTGTGATCAAGTCACCTCTTAACCTTCTCTTTGTTATGCTAAATAGATTTCACTCTTGAGTCTTTCCTGTCAGTTGTGTCAGATTCTCTGTGCGCCTTATTGCTCACCACTGTCTTCCCTTGCCCAAGTCTGTCTGAGGGACATTAGACCACTCCCAAAATGACCTCATTCCACCATGTAAGAGCCACTAATGCATGTAATTTAGAAACACACTTGGCACCACCCACATTGCCAACTACAAGAATTTAAAAATCTGGAGTCAGGCCTCCAAGTTTCATGAGATTGGTTTAAAAATCATGAGATCATTATTTTAAAATAATAAGTCATCTTGGGTGCTTCTTAATTGCTTTCTGGTTTCTGAGTCTTTAAGTTGCACTCGCTTCACATATTCAAGCTTTTCTCTACAACTACAAAGGCTAAAAACTTTTTTTTAAGAGGAAAGCTGAGATTCTCGTGCAATCTCCTGTTTCCAGCAGCCAGAGCTTTAGAGAGAAAAACACCAAATACCAGGAGAGCTGGCAACACTAACACCACAAAGCCTGGATCTAGATCCAGAGGCAATCTTCCCCGAACTTTGGGGATACTGAGGGTCCAGCATTTTGGTTCTCCCTGTTTTAGAGATGGCGCTAAGCCACCACATGCAGATCTGGTGCAAACTACAGATAGATTACCTGCAGGCTTTTGGCTTGAGACCCAGTTCTAAATTAAAACAAAAAGAATGTGTTTAACCTCACATACAATGTAAATAGAAAGGCCTGATTCTCATCTGATGGTCACTAAGGTAGAATCAGGCATAACCAAATTGAAGCCAATGGAGTTATACCAGTTTAAAAAAACCTGGTGTATGTGAGAGGAGACTGAGGCACTGTTTTCTGCAAATATCAGGAGTAAAATAATTAAAAAGACACCTTTAGATATTTTCCTCATTTGCAAATAACCCATCTGTATTTCTCCTCGATTAAATCTGACCATACTTGCTTCCATATTATGTCCATGCAGCTCATTTTGTATTTTCTGCCAACTAGAACATATTAAGGCAGCATTTGCTGATGCTACAATTTCTGGAAGCACCCAAGTCACATTAATCCAAGCAAAACTCTGCAATGGATCGGTTAGAAACCAGGCACAGAAAAGAGGTACTTCTTTCCAATGGGCCATAGTGATTTAATTGAGCACAGTGTGTTCTTTCGGTTTAGTCTGTTTAACTTCTATTAAACAAAATCCAAAAATTAAAAAAAAAAGCTTAAAAACACCAAATTGATTCCAAACCATGTGCAAAGTTATGGCTCAGATAGGTTGGTGGTGGGCATGGTAAAAGAACCTAAACAAAGTAGAATCATAAATCCTTCCATAGAGCTTTTTGCATTTAAGGCATTTACAGGAACAACACCAGGTGCCTGAGAGGTTTGTGAACCTAAGTTATGTTATTTATTATTATTATTACAACTGCATTTAGAGTCCCCATTGTTCTGAGTGCTATACACCCACATAGTAAAAGACCACCCTTGCTTCAAAGATTTTTCAGTCCAAAATAGACAAGAAAAATAAGGTGGAAGAAATGGAGTATCATTATCTCCATTTTACAGATCGAGAACTGAGGCACAAAGTTTAAGGCCCCAATTCAGCAAGTTACCTAAGCATGTGCCTAATTTTAAACCCATAGCTCCACTGAAATCAATAGAACTGTTTGTGTGTTAGACACATTTTTAAGTCCCTTGCTGAACTGGGGTTTACGTGATTTGCCCAAGGTTGCAGAGGCAGTCTGTGGCAGAGCTGGGAATTGAACACTGTTCTCCTGTGTTCCAGTTCTATGTGTTCAGATCACCCTTCCCCTCTATTTCAGGTTTTGTTATAAAACTATGAGAACCCTGGGAAAAGAAACACAAAGTGTTTTACAACCATTACTGAATTTAATAAGTGTTATTCATGGATTTAAAATATGAACATTGGCATCAGATACTGTTCATAAAGAACAGTTTCTATTGCTATCCCAACTTTACAAATGGGGATACTGAGGTACCAAGAGACACATTAAATGACTGGCCCAAATTTCACCCAGCTATAATAAAAGGTGTTTAGAAGTACCTGTGGCCTTTTTATAACAAAGAGGACCGTTACAATTTGCTGGCCCTCCTCCAAGACCTACAAATGGGTTGCTAGATAGTCTTTGGTCTCCATTTTGATTACAATTCCCCATTGATCTTGTCAGGAGCATTTGTTTCATATCCTCAGTATTTACAGAAAACAGATCAAGTAAAGCAACAGGCAACAGAATATTGCTAAAAAGAAAGCGGCTGTTATTGATCCTTGACACACCAGCTAAATGTTGAAATGCATGGTGCAGTGTTGACATTCATTCTATCCCTTTGTCGGTCTTTTCTTCATAGAATGAATCTTGCCCTCTCACCAAGAAAATTGTTATCTCTGCACACAGTTAATGTTTGCCAAGCCATAAATTCAGGGCTGAATAAGTGAACCCGCAGTTCATTTGGGGGTGAGAAACATGAGCATCAACATTTGCAGAAGTGCATCCACAGATATGTAGGCCAGAGTTTATTATCTGGCCCCTGGAGTGTTTAATTGTCCCTAATTGCTATTTTATATTGTCATATTGTACCAGACTTAAAATTATTGTGCAAATCAGGACCCCCCCCTCATCCAATTAGACCAGAGTACTTATGGACCAGTAACTATATAGTATCCATGTATTCGGATTAGCCAAGACAATTCCATTTCTTTATTATAATATTAACTAACATAGGGATATAATTTGTTTAGTGGTGAGAAAGGGAGCAAGAGTCAGGACTCCAGGCTTCCACACACCGTTCTGCTTTTGATTAAGAGACTTATGGAATTTTTCCCATTTCATAAATTAACTCCATTTTGTTCTTTCCTCTAAAATAGCAAATATCTTATTTCTGCAGACAGAGGATTTCTACTGAGCAGAAAGATGCATTTTATGTAAGGCTAGGACCACTGTAATGGGCTTTAAGGGTCAGAAAAACTGTGCACACTGAATACCTTGATACTCTCCATACTTACTCCCCTTAGGATCCATGTGCCGAGACAAAGCAGCTTCGTTTACTGACATAATCAAGTTTTTTCTCCTTTCAAGATGCAGCGTTCATATAATAGCAAAAGTGCAAACTATTCTTTTCTGTGTCACACAGCAGAAACACCACTGCCAGCCACATTCTGATTCCAGCTTAATTGTTAGCAGGGACATTGTATGAAGTAGAATGAACAGAGAATGATATGCACAGGGGCGCCATTTGGGGGGGCCAAGGGAGGGTTCTAGCCCCCCCCCCCCCCCCCCGAGTTTCATAGGGGAGATCTACTCACCCTAGCCCCAGACGGAGCTCTTAACTGCAACAACTTGAGTGTAATATGTGATGAGTTCGGAAGCTGGGAGCAGCACAGCCTTCGAGCTGGGAGTTTGTTTATAAACAGAGGCAGGGTGATTAAGATAACAAAAGGCTTATCATTAAAGTAAATTAAGGATCCCGAAAGCACTGCCAGGCACTTCAGTTAAAAGATAGGAAACAAAGGGTAGGAATAAAAGGTGAGAATGGAGAGAGGTACATATTCAACATATTCATAAATGATCTGGAAAACCAGGGATGTTGCAAAGGCCAAAAATATATCAGGGTTCAAAAAAGAACTAGAGAAGTTCATGGAGGATAGGTCCAGCAATGGCTATTAGCCAGGGCGGGCAGGAATCCAACGCCATGTTCTGCATGTCCCTCGCTTCTGTTTGCCAGAAGCTGGGAGTGGGCAATAGAGCAACTTGATGATTGCCTGTTCTGTTCGTTCCCTCTGGAGCACCTGGCATTGGCCACCTAGCAAGCAGGTGCCTGGGGCGGCCAATGAAGAGGGGGGCCGCACATCCGGCCCTTTCGGCGGCAATTCGGCGGCGGGGCCATCACTCCCTTTAGGAGCAAAGGACCTGCCGCCGAATTGCCGCCATAGAATGAAGCATCGGTAGAGCTGCCGCCGCGATCGCAGCTTTTTTTTTTTTTGCGCTGCTTGGGGCGGCAAAAATGCTAGAGCCAGCCCTGGTTGGAAGACAGGATACTGGCTAGATGAACTTTTGGTCTGACCCAGTATAGTCAATCTGATGTTCTTATATAGAACCCAGATGTATCTGCTCCCCGCTGTAACCCACTAGACCCTGCTTTGCCAATTTCACATTTACTTGGCTAATTACGCTGATTTACATTCACAACTACCTGAACTGTGCGTACAATTTACAATAATTGTGTGCACAAATTAGACACACAATTGTTTGTCCAGCAGATTTAAAAAAACAGGTGCAGACAATCAGATGCTCTACTGCTGAACACTTGAGAAGAAAACCCTGCACCTTTTGTTCAAATAAGACTCAAACCTTTCCTGTAAATTTGGTTCAGACAGCTTCACGAGAAGAAATTTGATCTGAGTTAAGGGTTCATTTAAACTCAAAAACTCGAGACCAGAGATAGGGTGAAGCCACAAAATGGGGATCCACAAATGTGATTTCCCTAAACTTCCCAGGGGTTTCACAGATTTTTAATTCCAAAAAGGACCATTATGATCTACTAGTGTGACATCTAGCATATCACAGGCCGAAGAACCTTACCCAGTAATTTCTGCATAAGCCCATAACATCTGTCAAAGGTACTGTATGTCTTTTTAAAAAGATACCTAACCTTAATTTTAAAAACAAGACTTCAAAAGATGGGAGACTATGCTATGTCCCATTGGTTAATTACCCTCATGATTAAGACTTTGCTCCTTTTTTTGTTTCATGCCCATTGCTATTCAAGGCAAAATTCAGTTGCAACTGATTAGCTTTGTTATATTTTTGATAGCATATATCAAATATGTAGGCTTGGAAGGAGTAGATTTTTACTGGTATATGTCGATTTCACCATATACACACACACACACAAACAAACTGCTGAAAAAAGGTTTCATCGATGATAATCGAAGTCAGGGCCGGCTCTAACTTTTTTACCGCCCCGCCGTAACCCTCCTCCCCTCCCCCAAGCGCCACGCCGCCGAAACACCCCCGCAACCACTGCGCTGCTCGGGGGGGGAACCAAGTGCTGCGCCACCAAACACCCCCC